>NC_056748.1:1104184992-1104294992 GCF_019279795.1 Protopterus annectens | reverse complement strand
AAACCCAAACACAGATAGGAAGGACATCCAGATGACCCAACCAAGAACGCAAGAAAATCAAGCTCTTTGACGTGCCATCAGTACTTGCTGTACTACTGTACCAGTGATTGATTGCTTTCACATACTGTAAAACCAAAAAATAACAGACAAAATCAGATGAATGCTCTGCTTGAAATGAGAATAAATCTAATAAGGCAGGAAAAAGTGGTGCAAAATGATGTCAGAGCCAGGTTTCGTTTAATAACAAACAGACATAAATGCTTTCACAGTACACATACTGCTTCCTCAGACATACAAACTAGAACAGATAAACCATACTTTATATAGGCTAAAAGTTACAGCATCCTAACTGGTAATTAAAAAAAATTAAACCCAATCAATGTCAATTAACAGTCAAGCATTAAAGGAACATACTCTATTACTACCCCTACCCGAAAAAAAAAACATTAAATAACATTCATAAAAAAACAGACATTAATAAATAAATAAATAACAACAACTGGAACATTTTATAAGCTAATTCTGAGCTATGTGAGGTCCTTAGCCCTAGGTGTCAGTTTTCATAAAGATGGGGACAGACTTCAGGGTCCCTTTTCAGTCATTATAAACATCATGGATTCCTAAATTCTTCCAAACAAGTGACAGTTACTGGGATAGATTGGTGGGATCCTTTCCCTGTGGCCATTGTTCATCATGTAAATTTATGTTTAAGTCTAAACAATTTTCCAATTGGTAAGGTTCATGAAATAAAATTCTTTGCAAATTGTGATACAGACTGGTTAATATATCTAGCTACTTGTACATGCTCAGCTTTTTATGTTGGTCAAACATCACGTCTACTATGTATCAGAATGTGCGAGCATCTAAGTGACATTTGGAACAAGAAAGTAACTAGTGCCTTATACAAACATACATTGACCCATGGCTCAGCTAGATTTAGCTTTATGATTATAGACAAAATCCAGGGAGACCGAACCAACAAGTTAGGATGGCATGCTTTGCTTGATGAGAAAGAGAAAAGCTGGATCATCAAACTAGGTGGATTATTTCCACCTGGTCTTAATTATCATTTGTAATTTATGATTGGATCATGGTTGTATTAATTAATGGAGCATTTTATTATATATGGGTTGTGCTTTGTGTCTTGTAACCATCTCTGAAGAAAGCTGTATTGCCGAAACCGATATGATATTGGTGCTGCCACATTAAAAGATTATTGTTTCCACTCTTCTTGGTGCTGGCTGTGTTTTTTGGATTGGGCTCTGAGTTTTGGCCATGGACACCAGCCGTACTTGTGAGAGCTGCATTTTATGTATAAACTGAGGAAACATCGGGTCATTTTCATTCACAGACAGCCTATCCCACCAAGCAGTTACTGCCACTTTGTAAAGTACAGATACCTTAGATGGCCCACTTTGATGAAAATAATGGTTATGGAAAGGCATTGCTGTCTAACACAAAACAGTACTTACAACTTGCATTCCAGTTTGCTTCTTCCAAAAGCACTTCAGTCCTGCAGTGCCAGAATTACAACAAAGAGCAAGGCCATCAGTTCATAAACAGACAGCCCCATACTCACTCCCTTACTGACAGTATCTGGTTTGATACTGCCTGGATAAAAACAAGAAATTATATTTATGACTTCCCTCCTCTGAGTCAGTAATCAAGGAGCCTCAATCCTCAACATTGACACTGGCGGGGAATGTTCACTTAGAATAAAAATAGATGCTCACAGTAATTTCAGATGCATTTATCTGCACCAAGCACAATTTCCCTTAAGAGCACACAAGCAACACACTCCAGTCCTGGGGCTGGACTTCCTCTCCAGGCCCCAAATATGACTCTACCTTTCTCTCTGCAGAAATCAGTGTTCTGTGTCCCTGCTCCAAGTAGCTGACACACACACTCTTTGAGATTTGATTTTCACACGCATACACACACCTGGAAAAGTCTGGCACAGATTTACCAGCTATGCCAAGTCCACCAAGACTATAAAATAGATTCACTGCCACCAGCCAGCTAGTTTAAGGCTCTTAACAGGGTACCCAATTACTCTTAGTAAAATTAACACTTATACAAATGGTAGTGTTAACCAATCAGCAAGACTTTCAGGAGCGTGATGCCACAGTGCCACCAAATAAATGTTAAGTACTCTCAAGGGTTAAAATATTTTCTAAAAGACCAGCCACAATGGAAGGTTTAGATATATTTAATAATAAGTAATAAAAAAAGACATGGCAATACTGAGTATCTATTTTACAATAAACACTAACGTTTAAATTCACAGGAAATATAAAAAATAACACAGATAGAAACACTCAGACAGATACAGAAAACAATATGTTTAGATAATCTCATAATATCTGAATCTAATCTGAAGAATTACTGTTCCCTAGTTAAGTTACTTACTAAAGCAAGGCAAGATGATGTGGATGAGTGGTCTTGTCAGTTCCAAAACAGAGTGCTGGGTGCATCTGTCACATCTCTCACTAGTATCTAAATACAGTTTCAGGGCTGACTACAGAATGACATCACATCTGGTCACCTGATTTTGTGGTTCCCGCACTATCCCCTAACTAGAAACCTAAACCAGGATCCAACACAATTCACACACAGAGCTTTGCTAAGGTTTATTCCAGCATATGGAAATTGTAAAACAATTCCAATACTTTCACCCTTTTCTGCAGAGACTAATCAGTCATTCTATGACACCCCAGGGTAGCAATTAGTTCACCACTAAGGACAATAAGAACAGGATTCCAGCCCATACATTGTGTCCCTGGCTGCATTCAGGCCTGTGAGATAAAATCATTATGGCCTAAACCAAGTCATTTAATTTCAGGCTATTTTTTTAAGGCTCACTGAGCTGAGCATAACTCATTCCATTCCAGCATCCTCTAACATATATACATTCAATCAGTTACAATACAGTATGACATACATGTATATTTCTTTTCTGTCTAGCAGGACCCACTGTTAATACATTTTTAACACAAGCAATTTTACAAATACATTTTTAAGACCAGCATCTGTACAAATAAGTTTGATAATCAAATGACATAAAATCCTTTACAAAACTCCAGCTAGTTATGCTGGCATATATTACACATGCACTGCCCTACTCTCTCTGGCATAGCTGACACTACCTCACATCATCACAATATTAGTGTATTATTTTTTTCAGAGAAACAGTAGTCACAGCTTGTATTTCAGCTTGCTTCACCCAAATACATATTTGCTCTGCAAAGTTAGAATTACAACAGCAAACAACAGAGCAAATAATTTAATCCACAGGTAGGCTCTATACCCACTGCCTACCCATATCTAGTTTGATTTTGCCTGGATAACAAAAGTGGTTATATTAATACATTTTTGCCTCTCAAACAGTAGCCACAATTTGTATTCCAGCTTGCTTCACCAAATACACATTAGTCTAGTAATAGAATTACAACTGTAAACAGAAGGATCAGTCATTTCATCCACACACTGCCACAGAACTCACTGCCTACCCAAAATATCCAGCTTGACACTGCCAGGATAACAAAAAATAATAATAGTTACATTAATTCATTGTTGCTTCAGATAATTAGTAGTCACAGTTTGCATTATGTTTTACTTCACCCAAATACACAGTCTTGCAAAGTTACAATTACAGCAGCAAACAGCAAGGTCAGTCATTTTATCCACAGACAGCTGCAATATCCATCACCTAATTTAAGTATCTAGTTTGGCCCAAATACACATTAGTTCTGCAAAGCCCGAATTACAACAGCACACTGCTCTGTAAACAGCTCCAGCTGCCACTTCTAGCCATTGTATCTAATTTGACCCTGCCAGGATAAAATAAATAATAATAATAATAATAATAATAATAATAATAATAATAATAATAATGGTTATGTTTACGCTATTCTGCCTCATGTAAATGCTAGCCACAACTTGTCTGTTCTGGCACATTTAATTCACATAAATATACATTAGTTCTGTAAAGTCTGCATTGCAATTGCAGACTGTCCAGCAATCATTTCATCTCCTTTCAGTCTTAGTACCCATTGCTAGACATTACATTTAGTCTGACCCTGCCAGGATAAAAATAATAATTATGATTATATTAATATAATATATGTTTTCTCATGCAAACAGTAGCCACAACTTGTCTGTTTCAGACTGCTTCACCCAAATCCATTAATCTTGCAAAGCCTGAAGAAAAACAAACTGTATGGTCAATCATTTAATATGCAGATAGCCCCTGTACTCAATTTGTGGGATTTTTAAAGGTTACCAATAGTGTACACTTAATGTTGCCTTTCTGGGTGAATAGACAGCACAAGCAATGTTGGAGGGATGTTCTTAAATATAGAAAATGATTAATAAAATGTACACTTAGTGGCAACCTTTATGGATCAGTTGTTTTCTGCGACATAAAACAGGACAGCAAATGTTTCTTACACTGACTTTCTGCCTGGCACCCAATGTGTGTTTTAACCTTGGATGAATGTTAAGAATAAAAAAGATTTCTTGCAAGTTATAATAACTGAAACATTTGATTTCTGAATTAATGTATGAAGAAGAGCTACAACTCTGTTAAGATAAACGGGAAAAAATGTTTGTTGATATAGAGAAATACAGATTTTAATTCAGTCTCATACCATTACTCACTCACTCACACTACAGATCTACATTTATGTGCACACTCACGTCTGATTCATTTACTGGCAGTGTAAACAACACTATTCCAAGACTTTCTGAGATAGTAGTTTTGAAACTTTTAGTGTGTAGCCTTAACGGCCTGGCTCCTAAAACACAAATGGATTATGAAGATCAACAGACAAGGAAATGATCATAAAAGCTCAATTACATTTACATGCTGCATTTACAGAGAAAAAGAACAATTAAAAAAGAAAAAAAAATCCAGCACTTAAAATAATGGATCTCCAAAGCAGGTAAGTGGTACAATGGGGGAGCTTTAGCTCCCCTAGCCCCCCCCACCCCGCTCATGGTAAATCCGCCACTGATTAAATCTAGACTTTTCAATAACACTGTCTGGGGTGAATGTCATACAGCAATCTTTTATTTTCTGCCCCATCCCAAATCGTCCATAAATTCAGACTTACAAGAACCATCAGTCAGCAGGTAGAAATCACACAGTGTGTGGAATTTCTGTAACATTTACTCGCTGTAGTAACAATAAGTGGCAAACTCGGACAATCAATGCACCTACATTCTGAAATACATTCCACATTTTAAGTTCTGCTTTGTTTAAACAGCTCAGATTCTTAATTACTTATTTTATTTATTAATTTATTTAGCATCATTAGTTTGTCTGTTGAAATGGCCAAGTTCAGGATAATTTTAAAAATAAACAGACATTTCACAGAAAAATAGAACTTCTAATGCTATAAAATTTTCAGTTTTGTCTTTGTTTTAAGTAGCATAGCCAACATGAGAGATTAATTCTTCAGCTGCCATTTTGTTTGGAGTTGCATTTATTACAGCAACTGTAGATGTGTGTATGAGAAATAGTACAATTACAGCAGATATTTTTGTGTTGGCCTGTGTTGCAAATAGTACAATTATAACAAATATTTTTGTGTTGGCCTGTGTTGCAAACAGTACAAATATTTTTGTATTAGCTTGTGTTGCAAAAGCAGTAGATGTCCTTCCTTATCACAGTCACAGTATTCCTTACTAAAGGGATATCCTGTCTAGAATAGCCATACATCTGACCAACATGCTGTATGTCAGACGAATGACCTGTGCCAAAGACGTAAGGTACATAAGTGACGTACTTGCACCTCATCTTCAGAACTTCTCTGCTGCCAGTCCAAATGCGACTTTTTTGAATCTGGTCTGTGAAGTTGTTCTTCACATTGTCTCAGCTACCGAGCCTGCATCAGGTAAGTACCTCAATGGGGACGTTTTCTTCTTTCTTTTTGTTGACTTAGCTCACCATTCCTATGCTTCCTTTCACCAGACTCCACACGCGGAAGTTTCAGTGGTATCTAAAGACAATTTGGCTGCGGTATTGTCATTCCAGGTTAGACACCCATAAATGGATACTTCACAAGGAGGACTTCCTGGACATTATCCACTGGTAGGGTACTCCTTAAGCAGATCTTTTTGCCTTCCTTGTGAACAGACAACTTCTCAGTACTCTGGCTTGGAAAGTGGACACCCTGTCTTTTTCCTTGAAGGGGAATGTTCCTGTATGCTTATCCTCCTCTTCCTCTGTTGCCAAAGGTTCTACAAAAGATCATGCAGGACAGAAGCAAAATCTTGTAGGTGACTTCCTTTTGGCCAAGGCAGCACTGGTTCCTCCTTCTGTTTCATCTGGCCAGGCACAAGTTACCTTACAGTATGGATGTCCTCACAAAGCACCCTCATCTTCTTACCCTATATTTGACTCTTTGGGTGATCGGGATTTGATTGCTTTTTGACTCCGTTGTTCCTAGAACATGCTTAAGGTTTTGCTGGAGACCAGAAAATTCACTGCTGGAAAATCCTATGTTGCTAAGTGGAAAAGGTTTCCTATTTGATGTCAGAAGCATGAACAGGACCCCCTTTTTGTGGGTATTCCTATTGTTCTGTTTTATTTGTGGGAGCTGCTCAGCTCTGACCTGTCACATTCATCTGTATTTGTCAGTAACTTTAGCTTCAGGAGGGCAAAAGATGTTTGAATTTATTTATGTGGAGTTTATACTTGATGGATATGTTTTATCTGGTTTAAAATGTTTATGATCTACCTTTTGCAAAGATTTGTTTCATTTACCATTTTTACAACCGGTTAAAGTTGCATTCTAGATATCTCATTTTTAACTTTTTTAACTATTTTAACATTTTTACTATTTATTAGAGATTTTATTCTTCATATTACATAATTTGACATGGCAGGAAATGATGTAATGATTGACTTTAAGATCTGGTGTTATTTAAATAGAGCTTAAAGATGTTTTCACTGACTCTGATGATGCCTTAATATTTTATCAGGCGAAAGCGCTCAGTCCGTGAATTTTGTATGTTAATTTATTTTATGTTTTAATAGCATGGAAACATTAATGTGAGTGCTTTTTCTTTACCACAGGAAGTGGTTTTCTTATTTTTCCATTATTTAGGTTCTGAAAGGTGTCCTTCATACTAAGACCCAAGAAAGCCCATTCCCACTTTCTTGAGACCATAATTTTGCTCTGGATAAATTGAATCAGCCCTCTTTTGAACATGCAGCTTCTTCTACTCTGCACTTCTGTACTTGGAATATTGTTTTATTGGTGTCTCTTACTTCTACCAAGAGAAATTCTGAATATGAGGTCCTCATGCCAGTGTCCCCTTTTCTGGTTTAACACAAGCGACAGGGCTTCTCTTCCCATCAATCCTTCATTTATGCCCAAGGTGGTCAATGACTTGTCCTTGAATTATTCCATTCATCTTCACTCCTTTTTCCCCTTCACCTCAGACTAGTAGTGAGCATACCTCTCAACTGTACAGAATTCCTCTCTATTTACTGGTTTGGAGGGCAAAATAATGGGATGCCATGAATTTCTGAGTGGCCCCTTTAATTCCTGAATTTAAAAAAAAATGTATTTGCAGTTTTAAGTGATGGCTTATGTCATCACACATTGCCAGCATATCCCACAATGTCATCAATGCGAAGGGTTGTACGTGATGATATCAGCTTCATGAGTGCCTGACTGCCAGTCAGATGCGGAGACTGTGGCGGGAGTTTGTCAAACTGTGAGTGATGCTGCTACTAGTACTAGTACTTGTGTATCGGTCAGTATAACACTGCCTAGTGCCAATGATATGGCTGCTGGGCTGCCGGCAACAAAAGCTATGGATAACACATTCACGGTACACGGAGTAGTTTGTGGTCCTTTCTTTTGATCATTATTTTCCCCAGGTGTGTGCAGTTGACTTAATTTCTAAATGAATAAATACATCCTTTCCTGCATCTAACCCTCCAGTGTAATTCTCTTGCAAAGTGAAGAAAAAAAAACAATACCATTTCTTTGGTTATGAGTGACTAAGTAAATTCTGCTGTCCTTCCTCTTTGAAAAGAAACAGGTAGAATCCCTACAGAAACCCTCCGGAAGCCTGAAACAAGTCACTCAAAATGTTGGAAACGATAGGAAACGTTTATTAAGCTCAACACAAGCTTTTCGTCAGTTTAGAAAAACAACTTCTTCAGAACGGATACAACGTCATAACAATAAACCCCTAGTTATATCCTTAGACTTCCTCTCACGTGGTCACAAAAAAGTATTAAAATATAAGAAATACAAAAATACGTTGCTATAATAAAACTATGCAGAAACCATCAAATAAGATAAAATAAAATGAAGTACACTGTATACAATCTAAATGCATTGTATCAACCTAGACAAAGAAATCAATTAAAATGTATTAAAGTGTAAAAAAAATGCTATCACAAAACATTTCCTATATGAGCCTGCTATATTTAAATCACATAACATGTAGCACAAAGTACTACATATTCTTGTTTTAAATATATCAAACTAAACCATGTTAGTTGATAGTAACCTGTCCCCCAAAAAACACCTACATGGCCTTAAAATTTCCTATAAGGATACTACCTCTGTCTATTTAATAATCTTGCATCCAAAATTTACAGTATATGTATATGTCAGAGAAATATAGCTGAGACTATTGTATACCTATATTTCAAATGTTTACAAAAAAACAACATGAAGTGTAGAAGAAAAATATTTCAATGCATTGGATGCATGAGAGCTTACTTAACATCTAGATGGAAACAAAAAGGTTGTGAGGCATGAAAAAATAAATTACTTTTTAAATACATTACTGGAATGCCAGTCAAAATCAAGTATAAGAAAAACAAGCAGCACTCAGCTCAAACCACTTCTCATTGCACTGCAACTCTAATTATAATTTATATTCAGTTTTATAAAAGTACCAAGTAACATGCTGAAAGTAGCAATCTCTGTGATACCCCCACTTGTAAAACTGCTTCTTATCCAAAAAAGACCTGCTGCCTGACAACTATCTACTTGTTTCATGGAGAAAACATGATCAAAGTAAAAAATAAAAAGCAAATAAGAAACAAGCTCAAGATACATTGCTTAAAGGATTACTGCACAGGTTATGGACCACACATGATAGATTGGCATTCTGTTTAGTTTACAGGTAAAGCCTGCAAAGATGACTGCAAGTCTCCAACAAATGTAATGAGCTTCTTAAAATAATGTAATCCTGTCCTTTATCACAAATACTGTCATATGCATTTCAATACCCAAGGTGTATACATTATCTAGTTATGTAAGTATTCTCTGCATGGCAACAACAGAAAGGCTTGTAGTGTTGGCAATTCTTTAACAGTATGCTTATTAAAGCTTACTTGCATCTTACAATCTCAGACAAGCTTACCTGATGGTCATTAAAACATTGCTACTTAAACAAAGAGCAACAGGCACTTTCTGAATAATAATAAGCATAAATCAACAGCATAAAAATATGACAGAAACCAAAACATTCTGCAAAATCAAGGACAGATGAAAAGCCACTGTAGTACTTGTGTCTACCTTGGATGGGGGGGAGAGTCTGCACACTTACACTGCATAACTGCTCCTTGCCTTGCTTGGAGACATCCAGAGTCACTACATGGGGGAGTGGGGTGCAACAAGTATGTCACAATTTGAAATGTCTCTGGCTGACTGTGATGGACCTGACACATACCTCTCAACCTCAGAGCAAGAAATCTGGGCAATACATAGAACTGGGACAAAAGTCCAAAAATAAGACCAATTTTTAAATATTGCTCTTATAAACTTAGAAAAATAAGAGAATAGTAGGTTTTGCATTAGTATGAATTTTCTGAAGGGTATGAAATCAGAAACTCAAATGTCTGTCATTATTTTCTAACTTCAGTCTTTAATGATTTGCCATTAATTTGCCAGAAAACCACAATTTTATGAAAAATGGACCAAAAATGTGATGCAAAAATATAAAATAGCCACACAATACAGCTGGGAACCTATCAAAGAAGGGACACTTTTTTTAATATTAGTACTGCTAACTTGAGCAGCTGACAAAATAAAAGAATCTACATGCATTTCTGAAATAAAAGTAATCTATAACTCTGATTATTACAGTTACTTATTAATTGTAAACACTTCACGTTTTCTTCCAAAGTTGTCATTTTGCGGAGGGATTATTAGGGGAAGAGTAACATTCTGAGCCAAAATCGGGGACAGTTGAGAGGTTTGGATATGCCTTATTCTATAAAGCAATTTATTTGCATGTATCTCTCAACCTGTTAATGCAGGAAATCTGAACAAGGCCAAATATATTAGGGGAACATACAAACAGTACTAAACATTGCTCTTGTATAAACTGAGACAGTTGATAGAATAACAGGTCTTGCTTTAGCATGCATTTTTCTGAAGGTTATGAAGTCTGAAACTCAATGTCTGTCATTAGTTAGTGACTTAATTCCTAAATGATTTGCCAGAAAATCACAAATTGTATGAGGAAGAAACCAAAAATAAGAAGTAAAAATCTATTTATTCTGTGAAAATCTGGACAGTTAAAAGGTATAGTTCAGCCGGGGCTGTCTTTCAGTTTGCTGCCCTTCCCCTCACAAAATCATGGTCGAATGGAGCATCCCCTGAAGCCATTCAATGTACTATTACTTGGCTACTTCACCTCATTTACCATAAACACTAATGTGCATACTGCTTTACTTCTTCGATGATTTGGACTTAATTTGAAAGTTTTATTTTGCATTTTACAGCACAAACACTAAGACATCTGCTAAACAAAGCAATGCAGTCTCTCAATGAAAACAGACTTGACATTAAAACTTCTCTGCCCTTGAAACTCACATTCATTGAAACAGCATTGAAACCCACATTCAAAGAAAATACATTTGGCTAGTGGCAGATAAAGAGTAACTTTGCGCTATTTTCAAATGATAGGCCCCTTGCACACAAAACATACATGTGTTCTGTGATGCACCTTCCTTATTGTATTAAATTATATTCCTTGTATAATACAGTACAGTTGTTAGAGGGTGTTTTAAATTTATTGTTTTGAACATTTTCCAGTAAACAATGAAACAAAATGCGTGCACCAATGACAAAACTCCCCAGTTGAGAACATTTCCATCATAAAAGTCTACTCAAACTTCTACAATCCACCAGTATCAGTAAATATGCACAATCTCTGCAGAAGTAAAAGTCATCTAAATAATTCCACATTAAAAAGATCTGTAACTAATGAAGAGGCTGCTGCTAGCAAACAACTTTAGCTTTCATTGTTTCATCTACAAATAAAGTGCCTGTTGCCCTTGAGGAATAAATTGCCTATATTACATTAAAAATAAGCTAGTAATATTGCAATAGGGAATGGATGGCAAATAACAGATGGGTTCATAGTTACTAAGTATCTTCCCCAAAGAGGACTTTCTCAAGATGGCAGCATCCACCCTGTTTACAACACAGTACAATATCAGCAATGCATCTATATACTGTGGGAGTAGAACCCACAGCCTTCTGCATCAAAAGCAAGTATACTACCTGTTGTGCTATTAACAGTGCAAGCAGACACAGCATAATCAGCACTAAACTTCTCTTCTCTTCTCCTGCAGCTCTCAGCTCCTTGTAAAATCTACTCGACACTCAGCTGTATCTCTCAACTTTGTAGCACAAGAAATCTGGAAAAAGCCAAAATGTATTGGGGAGGGGCAAAAGCCCAAAAACCAGGGACACATTTTAAACATTGTTTGTATAATCTGTGCAAAACAGTCAGAGCAACATACCACTATGCCAAATCAGCTATTTTGTGAAGGAGAGGAAGACTGAAACTTAAATGGCTACCATTTAGTGAATTCAGTTCTCACCATAGCTGTCAAATTCTTAGCACAAAACAGCTGTAGAAAGCCTGTAATGGGGGAATACAGCCCTCAAACATATTCAGTGAATTCAATTCTCACTATAGCTCTCAACCATAGCACAAAAAACCTGGATGAAGCCAATAATGGGGGAATACAGTCCCAAAAATAGGGACAAGTTTCAAATATTCATCTTATAAACTTAGAAAATTGCTAGAATAAAAGATTTTGTGTTACTATGTACTTTCTGAAGAATATGAAGTCTGAAATTCAAATGCCTGTCAAATTTATTTAACATTTGTTAACCAGGAAAGTCTGACTTAGAACAAAAGTCAATTTTCAGAAGAGGTCCAGGGAGAAATACTGCAGACATGTGTCTTTGTAACATGGGAGGACACCAGAGCAAACCCACACAAACACAGGGAGGACATGCAGACTGTAACATGGAAGGACACCAGCACAAACCCACACAAACACAGGGAGGACATGCAGACTCTACACAGAAGACACTCCAGCTAAGTATCAAACCAGAGAACCTCTAGCTGTGAGGCAACAATGCTACCACTGCACTATCAACTATTTAAGGAATTAACTATTCAGAAACCACAGATTTTACGAGGAACAGAACAAAACAGAACAAAATATGAGGCAAAAATCTGAAAACGTTTCACAAATGGTGGTGGGTAGGGAATTCAGGCTCTTTTTGCCTGCACTCAAGCTACAGGGTTCAAACCTGGTATTCTCTAACCACCACCAACAGGTATCCTGAGTTCTCTATAACCCCCAGCATAAATCAACCAATAAAATCCATAGCTTGCTTCACCTCCGTACCTGCAATAAAATCCACAGCTTGCTTCACCTCCGTACCTGCAATAAAATCCACAGCTTGCTTCTCCTCTGTACCCGCATTAAAATCCACAGCTTTCTTCTTCATCCTGAGTATGCACAGTTCCATATCATATACCACTACATAACGATAAAATCTGCAGCTTGCTTCTTCATCCTGGGTCTGTACTCATGCCGGGATGTATACTTACAGTTTACCAGCTCTTTGTTCCTTCCTGTGATTTCAAGACTGCTGACTCTGCAGTCCGATCCCCTTCCAGTCTATGCGGTTAGCACCACACAGACTTCTGGGGAATCAGCAGTCTGCTGCCTTCTTCCTGAATCTGGACTGGTAAGGCAGCAGTCCGGATTCACTTTCTATGTGCAGTTAGGAGGATCTGTAGGACTGTACCATTGTGGTTCACAGCTGTGGGGCTGCAGTCCAATATCACGAGCCGCCACTGACTTCAGGCAAAAGTTAAATAAAAAGAAAAAAAGCAGACTTTACTAATACATGGTTCTGTGGAAGGTGCTTCAAAGATCAAAACTCTGGAGCACTTCAAAGAGAAGCTTAAAGACATACATATTTCAGAAACATAAATTATATCAATGCATTTTCAATATTCTTAATTCTACTAGTAATTATTGCTAGACTTATCTTCAAGAACATAAATGTGTCTTATGTAACTTGCATAACTAACTTTGTGATAAGACACTTGAACCTCAGCACTGAAATAAATAGGACATGCTGGAGGGACAGATTCATAACCCAGAGGCTCCCTTCACTCTGGAATAGAATCCCAGTCCAGGTTAGGCAGAGTCCCTCATTGACTCTCTTCAAGAGGAATCTTGATGAGTGGATGGGAGATCGTAGGTTCACTTCTGTGTCACTGTTAGACAGAGGCACAGTATACTAACCTCGAAAAAGGGCATAGCAAAATTAATTTAAAATGGGTGGCGAAACCAAACACACTCTGGCTAGGCTTATAAATGCCCTAGGGCAGATAGCCTAGTATGAACCTATGAACCTATAACACTCTGACCCTTTGAACCTGTAAATTGCGTTTTTGCAAAGTCAAGGTCTGTTATATAGCATAAATTTCAGCATTTTAACTCATTAGATTCATTAATTTAACATTTGTTTACAGGGAAAGTCCGACTAGACACAGATCCTTTTTCAGCGGAGGCCCGGGAAGAAAAGCTCCATGAGTAACAGTAAATTTTAATGCATGAATTATATTAATCAATGAAGTATAAAGTAAACAAAATGTAGTATTCATAAGAAAATACAAATCTGTTACATCATGACAAAATTAGATGTGAAAAACAAGGATAATTATTTTACATGGAAATTGTCTTTACAGCAGAAAGCATCAGGATGGATTGTGCTGGTCAAGCATATTCTTAATGTAAAAATAATCTAAATAACAATGAGTACCATGGGAAAATGTACGCTCCTGAGCAGAAAGCACAGAAATAAAATCATAAAAAAATAAAGAAAACTGCTCAGGTGCAAAACCATGCAGAAAATAGCAAGCAGCATACAATGAGTTTCTTCAGACCAAAGTCATATAAATCACACCAGCATATGACAAGTCTCTTCAGACCAGGAATATAAGAATAATCCAATCCAATGAAGCAAAATACTGTTAACTTCTTTAAAACCAAATCTTTTATTAGCAGATATCTGGTAAGCGCTTTCGCCAAAGTGGCTTCTTCAAACCATAAGAGTATCAAGCAGTTCAAGACACACCTTATATACATTTAAGTACACCTTCAATTACTAATTAAGCCTAATGATGACATCATAATTAAAGCATATACATTTAAAGTGAACAATAAAATAGTATTACAATACACCTATACAAGGAGTAAAGACAAAATATTTAAAACATTATTACTGCATAAAAATGGACATCACTTAAACATCCTAAAGATATTATATAAATAATATCTTTAATTACTCCATCAATGAGACAATTTATTATAAAAAATAATAAAAAATGTTTAAAAAAACTATTTAAAATGAAACCTTCTGTTTTTAAGAGCTGGTCTTAAAGGGACCTTATCATTAAGACCAGGGTGAATATGTGCTTCCAGTCTGATAATCCAGTTAGTTTCATTTCTTTCGGTATAATTCCTTAGGTCCCCTCCCCTCAAACTAGGTGTATTAATGTATAAGACTTAAAACTTAAAAGTATGTGAATTGTTGGTTTCTAAAACATGTTTAGACAAAGCATTGGTGTTTGACCGAATACGGATCTGATATAAGTGCTCCCTCACCCTGTCCTTAAGCCTTCTATCGTTTTTACCGACAAAGAAGACAGGGCAAGAGCATAAAGTGAGATAATCTACATGTTCCGTATCACAACTAGCACTGACATCAAAGCTAAAAAATTGAGATGTATTGGGATGTATAAACATGTTCGATTCACATATAGATGTGCAAAAATTACACTTATTACATGGTTTGGTGCCTAAATGACTTATATTTTCATGGAATGAAGTAGCATTAGTATAACATATGAGTCTATGTAAATTCTTCTTATTTTTAAATAAAAATTGTGGGTATTCACCCACAATTTCCCTAATATTAGGGTCAACTATTAAAAGATTCTAATGCTTACACAAGATGTCTCTTATTTGGTAGAAATCATGTGTGTAGAGTAATGAGATTTTTTGTGTTGGTACATTGACGTTGGTAGCATTGCTTTCTGTAGTATAATATTCATTGCCCTGCTCTGAAAAATAAGGGCATGCCCTATCTAATCTAAAGTTCTCTATACACTGAAAACCTATAGAAATTTAATCTTCTTTGTATTTCCTTGTTAATAATCTTTTATGGAGGGTTACCAATTCCATCTCAAAACTACCTGGCATAGGATTTAACCTAGATGCCCGGATTGCCTGACCTTTAATAATATTGGTAAAGACATATCTAGGATGCATACATTCCCTGTGTAATAAAGTATTTTTATAGCAAGGTTTTCTGTATACACCTGTATTAAGTTTACCATTGCTAAGGCATTCAATATGAACATCCAAGAAGGGGATACTACAAGTTGAGACTGTCAAAGTAAATTTCAAAAAAACTAGTAAATGAATTGATTTCTTTGAAGAAACTATTCAACTCATCCTCACTACCATTCCAAAGAAGAAACAAATCATCCACAAAACGTCTATAAAATATGACATGTTTCTTGTAAGAGGGAGAAGGAAAAAAACTTCTGCTTTTTCCACATAGCCATGACTGGTCTTAGCAGATCTAAATCCATTTATTCTAAGGGATTCCAAACAGTTTTTCTTGGACTTGTATAAGGAAACCGCAAATCTCCTTGATACTCTCCCTCATCTGCTTGTTATAACGGATGTTAAATCTCTTTTTACTAATATTCCTAACCAACTAGGTATAGTTAGTATTCATCAGCACTTGTCGCACTACACTGATATGGTAGCCACCAAGATAGACTTGATCTGCCTGTTATTAGAGACAGTGTTAGAAAACAATATTTTCTTTTTTAATGATGAATTGTTCCTTCAAAAGGATGGCATAGCTATGGGCACATCTTGTGCCAATAGCTACACCAACCTAGTCATGGCTATGTGGGAAAAGCAGAAGTTTTTTCCTTCACCCTCTTACAAGAAACGTCATATTTTATAGACGTTTTGTGGATGATTTGCTATTCCCCTATCGACTCCTTTCTATGGTAACACCAAACCCTATTTTACCATTTTGATATCCACAAAACTCTCCAACACTCTACTACACCTCAAGGCTTCCAAATATTCCCTCAATCACATTATCTCTATTCTTCTGTCTGCTGATATCCACCCAAACCCCGGTCACTCCACCACACAAATTCCTAGAAAACAAAGCCATCCTTCCCATACCACAAGAAAAACCCTTCACTTCTCAGCACTAAACGCTCAAAGCCTTTGTAATAAAATCCCAAACTTTCATGCCTAGCTTCAATACAATAAACCAGACATTCTTTCCATCTCAGAAACCTGGCTCAAACCCCACATAAAAGACTCTGAAGTAATACCACCTAACTACCGAATCCTACATAATGACAGAGTACAAAAGAAAGGAGGTGGGGTAGAACTCCTCTACTCTGCATCCCTGCTAGTCACCCCTTATACCAAACCCTTCCCCACTTTTGCTAAGGCAGAAATGATACCAGCCCTACTTCATCTAAACAAGCAGAAACTCATATTCATTCTCTCCCTCTACATCCACCCTGGCGATAATTTCTCATGCCTTGAAAATATTCTGTCCTGGGTCTCTTCCAACATCACTCATGAAACAATAACCCTAGGTGACTGTAACATAAACTGGGCCACAATTCAATCACCCAATAAACTTAATATCAGCTTGTATAACTTTACACAACTGATCAATACCATTATCAGACCCTCAAAGACGCCTTCTACTGGATGTATAATAGACTGGATATCTGTGTCACATCCTCATTATATCTCAGATAGTGGTACTCTGCCAGACCCATTAGCTGACCATTTCCCCACTTTCGCCCATCGCCTTCCTTCTTCGACACAACAAACCCACAATTACATATCCTCTAGATGTCTAAAAACCTTTAACCCTGAAATGTTCATAAATACACTTAAAGACACTAAATGGACACCATTAAAAATCCTACCCCTAGACAATGCTCTATCCTATTTTAACTCGGCTTTCTTAGACCTACTCAACTTCCTAGCTCGCCTAAAGACTAAACGCATAAAAAAGCAACCCTGTTCCCTGGTTAACTAAAACCAGTTTAGCTACCATGAGACTTTGAGACAAAGCATGGGCTCAGTACCAAAAACAAAGAACCTCCAATACCCTTACTGAATACAAAACATTACGTAATAAAGTCAAAAAATGTATTACCTCCGATCGCAAAACTTACCTCTCTACCCTCCATGCCAACCACAATACCAATCCCAAACTATTTTGAAAAGGTATTTCTTCTTTCCTACACCCCGGAATCTCAAAAATCCCCTGCCCAAATCCAGATGCAACTGACCTTGACTTAGCAACCCAATTTAACTCCTTCTTTATTGACTCAATTAACAAACTAACACAATCCTTCACCAATAACTCTGTAATTCCTTCCCACCCTACTCCCTTCACCAACAACCCATCCCCATCCAGCCAACCATGACCCCAGCCCCCTCCTTTTACCATTAATCCCATCTCCACATCCACCATAAAAAAACTATTTTACTAAAACTAAAACCTGGCTCCAATGCCCCTGATGAAATCCCCTCCTACTTCTTAAAACTTGCTGCCAATGTCATCGCCCTGCCGATCACCATACTAATAAATAGGTCTATCCTAGAAAGCCATGTCCCCCAATTTTGGAAGAAAGCCTTTATCAGCCCTCTCCATAAAGGTGGCAAGAACAATGACATCCCAAATGTTCGCCCTATTGCCATTCTGTCCCCTACCTCCAAACTTCTTGAAAAGTACTCTTACCCAACCTGATCAACAACCAGCTTCTTACCCCCACACAACATGGCTTTAGACCAGCCATAGTACCACCACAGCCCTACTCTCCTTCCTCAAAATAATCAACAATACCTGCGACTCTGGTCACATTGTATCCACTCTTTTCTTGACCTCTCTAAGGCATTCAACACCATTTCTCACAACCTGCTTCTCACCAACCTCTCTAAACTTAACTTAAGCCCTACCTCTACCCAGTGGTTCTCAGGCTACCTGACCAACAGGCAACAAGCAGTTAAGTGGAAAAAAAGTTATGTCACCCTTCGTTAATACATCCACAGACATCCCTCAGGGGTCCATTCTAGGCCCCCTACTATTTAATATATTTATAAATGATTTCTATCATGCCATCCCTCACTCCAGCCTCGTGCAATATGCTGACAACTCTACAATAATCTGCCTTTCCCCTTCCCTTACAGCTCTTAATATATTAACTCAAGCTGCTTTCTCTGCCAATGAACAGTGGATGCTCGATAACCATCTAGCCCTCAATGCTACCAAAATAAAACTCATCTTATTCAATACCTCCAAAACCTCTTCCCTAAACACGCAACCCTTCATAATAACTAGCAAAAATAACACTACCCTAGAACTTGTCTCAGAAACTAAACTTCTTGGTGTTATTATCGATAATCAGCTAACATTTGTAAAAGACGATAATCGAAAACAACTCCTCAAGATAACAGGCAAATAAGGCAATGAATCCTAGACTATAAAGACTCCCAAAAAAAACATACTTTATTAAGTAACACAGACAAATGAATGAGCGCTTTCTGCCAGGTTAACTGGCCTTCTTCAGATTCATATAAGCAGTAATTATACAACTGCTTATATATGCTTCCAACCACAGGAAACTGAATCACTTAAAACAAGGAAGTGATGTATATTTACTTCAAAGGAGAATATTATAGACAACTAAAAGGAGTAGCCATGGGGGCCTCTTGTGCCCCCATCTTCGCTAACCTTGTGCTCACTGAATGGGAGAACAGATATGTTTTTAATAGTGAGCTTAAGCATCATTTTACCCTTTATCTACGTTTCTTGGATGATGTTTTTTATCCTATGGAAGGGTGAAAAGGATGCAATTACTAGTTTTATTAGTTATTTGAATAGTATTTGAACCTATTTTAAGTTTACATATTCATTCAGTGAAACTGGTTTGTTTTATTTAGACACATATATTTCACATACATCCTCAGGTTTTAAATCTAACATACATGGCAAGCTCACTTTTAGTAATTCATATTTGGAATATCAAAGCTGTCACCCTTTTCTACGGAAAAAAAGTATTTTGAAAGGGCAATGTATACAGACAGCAAGAATGACTTCCTGTCAAGAAGACGTTATTGAAGAACTTAGGTTAATAGGAAGTATGTTTTTGGAAAGAGGGTACCCCGCCAATTTAGTAGAAGAAATAACTGAATATGTTTTATCTCAATGGGGGGTACTCTACAAACCTTTGTCAGGTGAAGAGTTTACTCACCAGCAGAAAAGTAATAATCAAATCAATTCATGTTTTTCTAAGGCTATGGTTTTAAAATATAGTACTTATACACCCATTATAAAAGATATTATAGGGAGGAATTGGAATGTGTTGAGGCAACAATGATGTATATAGCCATCTGGGACATCAACCTAGATTTGTGTATAAGACAGGTATGAATATGAAACTCAGATTAGAAAATAATTGGAAATATCAGTATAAAAAGTGAGTTAAAGGAATGACAAAATGTGGAGCTTGCAATCAGTGTGCTTAAATATATAGGAGGAAAAGAGTGTAATTCTGGAAAATATGTGCAAAAATAGGGACTATGATGTTTGCAGATGACATTGTGATCTGTAGTGAGAGTAGGAATCAGGTTGAGGAGACTCTGGAGAGGTGGAGATATGCTCTAGAGAGCAGAGGAATGAGGGTCAGCAGGGCTAAGACAGAATATATGTGTGTAAATGAGAGGGAGGGTAGAGGAATGGTGAGGATGCAGGGAGTAGAGTTGGTGAAGGTGGATGAGTTTAAGTACTTGGGATCAACAGTTCAGAGTAATGGTGAATGTGGAAGAGAGGTGAAGAAGAGAGTACAGGCAGGGTGGAATGGGTGGAGAAGAGTGTCAGGAGTGATTTGTGACAGACGGGTACCAGTAAGAGTGAAAGGGAAGGTCTACAAAAGGGTAGTGAGACCAGCTATGTTATATGGGTTGGAGACAGTGGCATTGACAAAAAGGCAGGAGTCAGAGCTGGATGTGGCAGAGTTAAAGATATTAAGATTTGCACTCGGTGTGACTAGGATGGATAGGATTAGGAATCAGTATATTAGAGGGTCAGCTCATGTTGGACAGTTTGGAGACAAAGCAAGAGAGATGAGATTGCGTTGGTTTGGACGTGCTGAGGAGGGATGATGGGTATATTGGGAAAAAGATGCTAAGGATGGAGCTGCCAGGTAAGACGAATAGAGGAAGGCCTAAGATAAGGTTTATGGACGTGGTGAGAGAGGACATGCAGGCGGTTGGTGTGACAGAGCAAGATGCAGAGGATAGGAAGAAATGGAAAGAGATGATCCGCTGTGGCGACCCTAACGGGAAAAGCCGAAAGAGAATGATGATGATGTGCAAAAATAGAATTACCTTTCAGACTGGGAACTGTAATACCAAAAGTGTAGTTTATTTAGCTATGTGTACAGCCTGCCCAGCATTTTACAGTGGGAAAACAGACAGGCATTTCAAGAATAGAATTTACGAACACATATATAATACTAAAAAAGGAAAACATAAATAATGCTTTGTTTAGACACGCACAGCTTAATAATTCTAACCACACATTTTGTTTTGCTATACTTGAAAAGTTACATTTTAATCCCAGGGGTGGTGATGACAAGCTTTTACTTGAGGAAAAAAAAAGTTATATGGCAAATTAGGCTCAATGCAACCAACCCCCCCTGGAATAAATGACAACATCTCTTTGAAACCTATTTTGAAGTCTAGGGCTTAATATGTTCTAACATTTTCTCGCTGTGTATTTCTTACTGTATATTTTTGTATTTTTGAGTATATTTATATTCTTAATATTTTAAGTGTTTTACAAACACGTTTATTAATTGTATATTTTTCATACATATATATATTTCTTATGGATTTTGTACATGGTTGCTAAAAATGTATAAGGTTTTACACTGCAGCTTTTTTTTAATACATGTTTAATATAGATCTAAGACTTTTATAAAGATTTCATCAACAATATATTTACTATTTATTACTTAATATTTATTTATTTATTTATTTACTTATTCATTCATTTACTCATCATATAATTTAAAAAGTTTTATATCCGCATATACATCACTTCCTTGTTTTAAGTGACTCAATTTCCTGTGGTTGGAAGTATATATAAGTTGTATAATTACTGCTTATTTGAATCTGATGAAGGCCAGTTAACTTGACAGAAAGCACTCATTCATTTGTCTGTATTACTTAAAAAAGTACATTTTTGGGGGGTGTCTTTATGGTCTAGGATTCATTGCCTTATTTGCCTGTTATCTTGAGGAATCAGCTAAAATTTGACAAACATCTGCAATCAAATATCAAAAAGACCCACCAAAAACTAGGCATGCTTTACCGCAACAAATGCTTTCTCTCACCCACCACCATGGTAACATTAGCTAACACATACCTTATCCCATCCCTCTTATATGGCGCATCCATCCCTACCAACCTACAAGCTTCCCTCAAATCAAACCTCTCATCCTGTTACAACAAGATATCCAAATTTGCAGCAGGACATAGAGCCTTTACACATCACTGCAATTCCCTTCAACTGAATTGGCTAGAACTACCAAACCACCTCACATATACCCAGCTCATTCAAGCACATAAGCTCATTCAAAACCCATCCCTCTGTCCCTCCCTTGCAAATACCTTTGTAATGTACAAACCATTAAGACTCTTAAGATCCAATTCCCAAAACCTAATTAAAATACACAAACCAGTATGTCCAGCAAGGAATCAACTAATGTCCCTGTCTCTTGCTCACCTCTGAAACTCTCTCCCTCCCTCCATTTGCACCACCAATAGTCTCCCCGTGTTCAAAACCTCACTGCACTCCCACCTTACTTCAAGATGGATATGTTCTTGCTCCCATCCCAACTAACATCGACTGCACACACTTCTTAATGTGTTTATACTCATTTACCACCTGTCACTACCTACTATATTCATTATGTTTTGCTAAATATCTCAATTAATCCATTAACTACTACAAACCTATCCCAATTGTAAATACTGTTCTATATATATATATATATATATATATATATATATATATATATATATATATATATATATATATATGGGTCACCTTTAGATGCCCGACAACGCGTTCCGCCGACACGGAATCCGACGGGACGAAAACACCGACAACGCAGATGACCGACAAGGTGAGAACCCGACGGACTCGGTAAGTGTGTGATCGAGTGAGGGATTTAGTGTTAGGGAGCGGACAGGTAAGTGTGCGATAGTGAGGGACTGTGGGTTTAGGGGTGGGTTAAGTGAGTTAGGGTTAGGGTGCAGGTAGGGTGTGTGCGATAGTGAGGGACTGTGGGTTTAGGGGTGGGTTAAGTGAGTTAGGGTTAGGGTGCAGGTAGGGTGAGTGTGCGGTAGTGTCAGATCTTGGGGTTACGGGTGGGGAAGTGAGTTAGGGTTAGGGTGCAGGTAGGGTAAGTGTGCGGTAGTGTCGGATCTTGGGGTTACGGGTGGGTAAGTGAGTTAGGGTTAGGGTGCAGGTAGGGTAAGTGTGCGGTAGTGTCGGACCTTAGGGTTAGGGTTTGGGTTAGGGATAGTGCATATGTTATGTAGTGTACTGTGTTGTTTACGTGTAGTGTGTTGCTGTAATGGTTTTCGGTGTTTTGCGTTGTCGGCGTTTTTTGTTGTCGGTCTTTTGGTGTCGGTTATTAGTGTGTCGGCGAAACGAGATTTCGAGGATTTAAAGGTGATCCATATATATATATATATATATATATATATATATATATATATATAAGTGTAAAAAAACAAAAACAATATTTTAATGTGTATATATATATATATTCCCTTACTGTACTTCTACCATTGAACATATGTAAATGAGCAATGTGACTTATACCATGGAACAAATGTAACTGACCAATTATTATGTATATCTGTCTTATCTGAAATGTCTTATCTGAAAATGTCTTATCTGAAATGTACTATATACTATGTATAACTGTCTTATCTGAAATTTATTTCATGTATTTGGCTTCCTTTCATTGTATTTGTACTTAATTTCATTATCTATTTGTATTTTTTCTGGAGCTTTTCTCCCCAGGACTCCAATGAAAATGGGCCCCAGTGGCCCAATGGACTATCCTGGCAAACAAACTGCAAATAAATAAATAAATAATCTATTACCACAATGCCTTGGGGCAGAATTCCCACAGAATAACTTTGCCTACAGAATTTCACATACAGATTATTCATTGGGAAAACAGAGCTGCTATTAAACAGCCAAGGGAAAGACAGGTTAGAGATTTATTTTTCATTAACAATTTCTTATTAACTGTCTGTAATGTCTAAAATCAGCCAAGGTTTGTAATCAAGTCATGCACAGTGAGTGTGTAACCAGAAGATGTGACTAGATTAAGATCACTTCCTCAGTACTCCAGATTCTTGGTGGACTCCAGTACCCCACCCAAACCTCTCAGAACATGCTGGCTGGCTACACCAAGTTCTTTATATGCATTATATTTACCCTTGTGGCCTAGGTGATGGCTATTATGGATATGAGAAAGACAAGTTAACTTGACTGGTTAACAAGTACATTCAAACAACAATTATATAATAAAATTAAGGAAATCATGCATTTTACAAAATTGTCACATATGTAATACTTAGTTTCTCTTGCAAGGACATGTCTTTGTGCCTTTTGTAAGACTATAGATTGAACTTCAGCAAAACAGACTGACAGAAAACTATTCAGTAATTAAAAGTAGTACAATCATACAAGCAAAACACGTTGTGTCTGTGGTTTAAGGCAAAATTGCATATTTATTTTTTTAAATGAACAATTTTACACATGTATATATGGCATATTCATATGATAGACGAACTACTAAGTTTACTACTGCATGTAATATGCACATAAAGTTATCCCCATGAAGACAAAGTTTGGTAAAAGCAGAGACTTAATAAGCTATAGCAATCAATCAGTCAATCAATTAAGTAAATTAGCAGTAACTAAAATTCTTGACTATTTTAGTTAAGGTAGGATTCTTAGATTGTATTTTTAATTTATGTGTGGTGCATTGTATCCAATGCAACAGAAAATAGTGATCTGTCACTTTATTTTTTTTTACTGGAAAAGTAACAGGAAGTGATGTAAAAATTCTGCTTTAATGAATTACTTTGAATTCTGTATAAATACTGGTTTTAGAAGTGTATCTGTTGTTCTGAAGAAGTTTTATTTTAAGATAAAAGTGCTTAATGACTGTAATAAAATTTTGGCTACTTTTCCCTCTGAGTTTTCTGTGACATCATTTAGTACTATAGCAGAGGCATTTCTTTGTGGTTACTTTTATCTATTTCTGATTTCATTTCCATTCCTGCTTGACACTGATATGCCTCTGCTAAACTATGCAGGGAAATCATCTTAGACTTGCTCTTCTCGTGTTTTAAAACCTTCACTATGTTTGGATCTTGTGAGGTCAGGAGATATGTCTGCATCCTACAATTGCAGATCTATATATGTAATCAGTTTTGAGGAGGCCCATACCTCCTTCAGAATGTGAAATATATAATTTTGGTATATGATGATTTTTTTTTATAAATCATTTAATCATGAAGCATTTATCTTGTTTTCCTGTCCCATTGATCCAAAACCTTTTGTAGCCAGTCAGTCACCCCAAAAATGTAAGTTAGAACAGGAAGGGAAAATTGGTTTATAGCTTGAACTTTGTTCCAAGATGTCAGGGCTGTTTTCAGTATTAATTTTATCCTTTTAAAATATTCCTTACCTAGTTTTATTTGCATTTGTTCATGTTTTATTGTTGATACTTCATCATTTCCCAAATATTTATATACTCCCTCCTGCTCAAGTTCTTTTATATAGCATTCCTGTCTCAGGCTAATATTTTCTTGGTGCTGCAGCTTTCTTGCTTTAAAAGTTGCTTTTTAATACTTATCAAGACCAAATGACATTCCTATATCACCTGCTTTCAGTTCCTCATTAGATGAACTATACAGTTTTAAATAATCCACACAAACAGAAGATAAGTCTTTACACTTTGTTGTTTTCTGGGAGCCAAATTGTAGCCATGAATTCTGTATAAATACTGGTTTTAGAAGTGTATCTGTTGTTCTGAAGAAGTTTTATTTTAAGATAAAAGATCTGTTAAGTAGACAGCTTAATGGGCTGAGAGCAAAACAAAAGAGGAGCAAGGACAAAGAGTCAACCTGGAATATCTCCCTCTGAATTTTTATCCCTGTGATAATAATTTGTCCTTTATCGTGGCTTAGCTGAAATGTAGTTTGCCACTGTTTCATGGTCACTGTAATGTAATCAGTCAATGTAGGGTATATCTTATACATTTGTAATCACTCTTTTATCCATGAATGTGGGATGCTGACAAATGTTTTTTGTGATCTATCCATGCTATACTTAGATTCTTCCCTTTTTCAATTCTCCATTATGAGCTGCTAGCTGCACAGTAATACATTGTATTTACTTCCGTCATATCACGTGAATTTCTATGAACAGTCATGATTACTGTGTTCATTTGTTTTACCAAATCTCTAACATTTTGGGTCTTATTGACTTTCTATAATCTATTTCTTTCATTGATCTTAATTTGTCTATCCATAAATCAAGCAGCTCTTCCATTAATTCATTTTCTGCTAAACTAAGGGCACATTCTTTGCTCTTTATTATCTGCAGTTTCCTGTTCCTTCCCTTGCTGTGCAACTCCAACTGAATATTTGCACTGGTTTCTTACTGAAGTCTCCAAAGTATCTTCATATGGCAATTGATCAGATTCTTCCTATTCCAATGGTTTCTCCTTAATTTGGGGACATATTGTTCTATCATGCTGTGATATTATTACAGTTAGATGTTCTACACTACATCCTTCACTTCTCAGGTAATCCATAACTTCAGTTTCTAGTTATTTAACTTCTACATCACTCATCCTCTTTTCTACTTTCCCCTTTGTTTTCTTATTTTTGTATTGTAAAACTTTTCATATCTGGATGCCTTTGCCTATACTTCTCTTCAAATATGTTTGGTACTGCTTTTTTGTATTGATTAGTTTTGTTTTCTCATTTGCATAAATATTACATCAAATTAAATGTCTTTTTCTTTCTCATCTGTATTTCTTCTTCAGATGTCTCCAACCATTCCTGTTTCTTTTTACTTGGGGGACTCATTTTTCCATCATGCTGTGACACAACCTCTGTTAGACTTTCTACACTAAATCCTTCACTTCACAGGTATTCCATAACTTCGGCTTCTATTTGTACAACTTCTACTTTACTAATCTTCTGTTCCACATTCCCTCTTTGGGATCTTATTGTTTGTATTGCAAAATTTTTCATATCTGGGTGCCTTTGCTTGTATTCTTCTTTGAATATCTTTGGAGCTGTGTTTTTTTTTTTTTTGTATTGATTAATTTGGCTTTCCCCATTGCAGAGTCATTGCACCATATCAGAGTTCTCTTTCTTTCCCATGTCCATATTTCTTTTTTATACCTTTCAAAAAGCCACATATTTTGCTCTATATTTTTGCACTTCATCAGTCCCTTCTTTATCCAAATGCCAGAAAGTTTCTTGGTCTATATAATGTTTTTCATTAATCTCTGGTACAATGAACATAATTTTGCATTTGAAGCTTTTATTTTGCAAGTATTTTTCTTACCCCTGATTTCTCTCAAAATCTTTTTGTATATCTTCTGTCCAGAAATTCTGGGCTTCTTCCATAATTGTAGTACTATATGATTTCTTTCTATTTTGGTAGTCCAATCTATCATCTATATGGCTTTTTTATGGCCTATCAGTTTGTGTGTTTTTTGTGGACTACTACTACCTTGTACAACATGGGAGCCATCATCCTCCTGAACCTGGCTTAACCCTATTGCAAGAATGTTTCTATGTCTTGAGGATTCTACACTGTCATTTTTTCCAATCTTGGCACCATTGCGCCTACCAGGATTGGGCACTTTTTTATCCTGGACTTGGGCACCCAGCTGTCTTTTTATTTTTTTAAGCTACTTCTGTTGATAATACATGTTATATAAAATACAGTCTATATATCAGTGTCATCCTCATGGGATTTTGTAAAAAACGGGTCCACCTTGTGAAGGTACTAACCAAGACTTCAGGATCAATTTCATTTACTTGCTGATTTTATCATTTTTCCAATCGGTGATATCAGATAGCTAGCAATGATAACTATTGTACCAGGTATAGTGTACTGTGATAGGTAATTCATCATCATCTGTCTGTGCAGTTTAGTTTTGAAAAAAAAATTGGTAATACATGGATCCATATTTATCATAATACATTGTTGTCTACCTTCATTGCACATAATCTTCCATTTCAACTCCCTTATTAGGTGATATCCATGCAAATCCTAGCCCAGCTGTGAGGAATATTACCTTAGATTCCTTAAATGGTGAGTGCAGGAATTTCATTGGCCAAAAAAAATGTTCACTCCAGAATTAATAGAAGCAAAACTCACAGTCAGCCCAACTTGTATTAGACTGATTTTCTTAATGTGTCAAAGACTTGCCAAAAGCATTCAGAAATACTTTAAATTTATTCCTCCTGGACATAGCAATCACAGAATTTACTGAAGCCACAAAGTCACAGGTGAAGTTGCTATATTCAAAAGACAGTGTGTAATCAAGGACTACTGAATGAACTACAAAATTGATAAGATTTCAAAAGACAGCTGTCATCCATGAAAACACCATTTATCAACTGATCGTTTTCTTCCACTTCCCCAGCATTCTAAGTCCGCAGCAGTGGTTAAAAGTGTTAGTCAATAAAGTGTGTAGTTGTGGATGAAAGTTATTATTTTAATATTTTTTTAGCATTGCTGTATCACAGAACACCTTCACCTATTTTTTATCCAAACCTCAGGTCCCTATTACTATGCAGCAATACTCTAGTTTTGTCAATATAATGATCAATAAAATTAAACATAGTGATCAATAACACCAAACTCCTGTCTGTGTCTTGCCTATACAGATAATGAAATCTCTCTGGGCTCTCTGTAAACACTAATTCAGAGTTATAATTCTGTGTAGAAACAATCCAATAGTGAATACAGTTGTCTGCTAGTCCACCTTGGTGAACTCAGCAAGATTATAACCCTCACAGCCAGGACAGAATGTGTATGTCCGATGTAAAGTGATAGTCGACTCAGTTAGTGACCACCTGCTAACAGTCATCATTTGGAAATGTACAAACATCAACAAGATTCATGTATTCTGTCTCTGAAGGAATACAAAGTCTGCCTTAATGCACTGATAGCTGCCAAGTATCCTTGTTTTGGATGGGCATAACCACAAAGAGGAAGGACATGCTATGTTAGAGGGTATTTGGGAAATAAATGTACCAGATGCAGTTTAAGCAGCAAAAACTAAATTAAATATCCTTTAGCTAAATTGTTTCATAGTTTCATGCATTTTTCCTCTAGATACAGCAACCCTTTTGGGGTTACAATTAACTGAGAAGTACAGGATTCAGCACCAATATGGATAGTGTGACTCCTTTACTCTCTGTGTAAACCACTGGAATTTTGTTAGTTTCTTTCTCACCAACAGCAATTTTGCTCATTTTGTTAAACGTATAGTCATGTAGCATTTCATATTATTTTTATTTGCTTTCACCTGTAGACTCATCATCTGCAACTAAAAGAATCTGCTGATGTAAAAAACGGCTAATAGTTTTATAAATATGAGAGAGGAATCTATCTGACCATTCAGAGCACATTGTTCAGACCTCTCATGACTTACTGTTTGCATTTGTTTTGTTCTTTGTCTTCAGATAAAACACAGGTGCTAAAGATAAAATAAATTGCTGTTTTCAAATGTTAGAAAATTAGCCACTCCAGTGACCTAAAGGGATAAATCACTGACTACAGCCTAGTCAACCAGGGTTAGATTAGTGGGTTTGACAACTGACAGAGTGGCAGGGTAGGGAAGGATGTTACCAACCCAGGAAAAGGATGGGCTTAAGGGTGTTCCCCACATGATCCATGGTGGAGGCTGGGGACATGTGAAAAGGATGGTATAGTCCAATAGAAGGATTACAATAAGGTCCTTGGCTGAGCTTCTGTGAAGGTGGGGTGTTCTATTAGTATGTCTCTAATATGGCCCCTCTCTGGATGTTACCAAGACTCCACAGGGCATATGTAGTTCAGTGATGGCCCCGACCTATACAGAGTAAGTGCAGGGGTGTTGAAGACTGGTAGAGCCAGAGATGGATGTGGGGCACTGGAGAAGGGAGCCCGCTGATGACACAGGGGAACAAATATTTTTAGAATACAACCATTTTTCATGCTATCCATTTCCTAGCTTGTTTGCTTAAAAACACTTTCCTTGTCTGCAGTGCAAACTAGGAACATTAGCATAGATTTCCACATGTATAAAAACTGCATTAAACATAACAGTGCACAAATTAGCATATTTATCTTTAGGGTAGCTAGTACATGTTTTCTTAAGGCTAACAGTTAACTGAGATAATGAAAGTTGTTTTTCACATCTGGGATGGAAACAGAGATAAGGCAAGGACAGATGTTATTTGTGCAAGTGGGAACACAGGCTCTACCAAGTGCTTCCAGCATGTTTTTTTAACACATTTATTGCATTATCACATAAGACATAAGCAAAAATACAATTATATAAAAGAAACCAGACCAGATTCACATATTTCTAGTTATAAACATTAGACATCACATACTTTTTTTTGTCAATCCAAGGTGACGTAAGTTGCTCAATTCCTGCTTTCCCATAAATCTCATTCCTCCTTCAAAACATTATTATACAAATATAGTTCTCACAATTTCCATTTTTCTAAGTAAATTGCTCCTACTCATTTCTAAAGATCTTACTTCCATTTGTTTTAATTATCTCTGACACAATATTCAATACCTCAAATACAGTTGGTTTAGATTCTGATTTCCATTTTCAAGTAATTGCTTTTTTGGTAGCCACAAGAATTAAACGTAGCACGTCCTTACTTTGTCTAGGCAATTCAGATCCTGTATCCCAGCTCAAAAAATTATTTCCTTACTCAATATTTCTGACAGAGTAATGCTTCTAGAATGATTAAACCTAACTTTACTAAAGATAAAGTTTGTGGGTGCAGCTGTCTATTTTGGGCAACTGTTCCTATAGAGACAAGTAGCTTCCATATTTTGAAAATATAGTTTTATGTGTTTGCTGTGAGATAAAAGGGATTGGTGGGTTTAAAATGTATTTAGTTTTCTAAATGTTTATATTGAAGGAAAAAGTCTGGGAAAATGTGACATGGGGATCAAACAGAGATGGTAATCAGTGATTGCATACAAGCTCAGCCTGACAAGTATAAGTGTGAGCAGGTAAGCTGTATGTTGGAAACATATGCTCGAAGGAACTGTCACGTAAAATATGAAAAGGTAATAGTTTGAATGGTTGCTTATCAGTATTAATATTGGGAAGTAAATTGTATTGTAGTATATTCAGAAAGATAGAATATTGCTTTTTCTTATTTTGTTACTGAGTTTAAAAAAGTTCAAAAAATTAAACATGCGACTTTGTTAACCTATTACTGAATTATTTTACTGAAGGATATTGCTGACTTGTATGAAAAAACATTTAATATGAGAATTTAAGACAAGTGCCATGTGAGCAATCCTTCTGTTAAACTTCACAAGCATGTCTGTTAAAAATGCAATTCTGCTTTGTGACCTTTGTGACACGTAACATTAACGGATGGTAATAATATGTAGTGGCTAGAAGACAAATCTGTTTTTCTTCTTTCATTCACTAAGTGAAGAAGTCAATTTAAAAAGCAGTTTTTATTTTGTGTGAGTCTCTCTTTCACTGCTGTATGAATAAAGCTAGGTTACTGCTATTCCTTAAAATACTAATGACTTACTTTCATGCATATGTCAAGATTTGTTGAAGTCATCCGGGTTAATTGCATAAACCTTTCTATGGGGAAATTCACTAAGTGAAAGATATCAGAACATCTTTCAGTGTACTACAGAAAGCTGGTTGAAATTAAATGCCAAAGTGAACAAAAGTTCTATTTTGATACAGTTAGATATTTATTTTGAGGAATAGCATTACAGATGGATGATGCTAGATTTGCAAAAATGGGATTGTTAAATCTCCTTTTACAATTGTTATAGGTTCATAAGTTCATAAATAAGCACTAGGCTAGCTGCCCTTGCAGGTCATTTTAAGTCTAGCCAAGTTCCCATTTTGTGCTCAAAATAGCCTGTCCCATTGGTTGTACATTGACCTCACCCATTCCATGGTTGACAATTATCTAATGAGAATAACTGGGATTATACCATAGATAATTTTTGGGGACCCATGCAAGGATAAAATATTTAGGAGCTGGTTCTGTCCATTAGCAGTACAGGGGGCAGTCCTGGGGTATAACTAAGTTGTATTTGAATATGGACAGGAATTAACTTTATTTTATGTGGATTATGAGTCTGTTCCACAGCAGAAGTATCCTTTGTGAGAAATACCTGTCCCTTCAAATCATTCTTTTTATGTTGAAGAGGTTTAGATCCTTAGTCTGTGTATTTCTGATGTCATTTGACTTGCTGATCTGCAGTAAATCCATCAGTAATGGGTTGGAGGGTGCCTTGTATGCTAGATACAGGTCATCTCTAACACTCTGTAGGACACTGAGTATAGTGACAGGGCTTTGAATCATCCATGCAGTACTTGTTGTTGGGGGGATTGACTGAAGTGGGCATTGTCATTTCTAAAGAGGGAATGTATACAGTTAGTGAAGTTATGATTATTTTGTGAAGTTTAAATAAAAAAGAACAGGAAATGTGGTCCCTATTGTAATTTATTTTTGTATTTTATTTTAGATCTGATCCTCAAACCAGCCCACCTACCCGGTTACCAAACAGCAAATAAACTAAAAAAAAAAAAGACCTTGGTGCGGATATTTTTTTAGATAGGCTCAGGTAATTTGTGGTGGTGTTTATGTGGTACATGCATATCAGATTATTCAAACTAGTGACACACAAAGTCTGTTGATAAACTTTTGATGACATGGTCAATGTTAGTAAATAAATAACAGTTCTGAAGCCCCCTAAACATGCTTGAATGGTATTATAGTGAGTTTCAGTAATCACTGCAGTTCTTTCTGATCTGCAACAGTGTGTTGGAAGTTGTGGGACTCACAGTTATAGATCCAGTCTTCTCATATTCTTGTCATATTGCCTGTTTGTATTTACCCCAACTTTTAACCTAAGTAAAGCTGTGTATATTAAAATACATATGTTTTGTTTAACCAGAATTGAATCAATATCAAATATTTACTATCATTTCTACTGTGTTTCTCTGATGCATATGAACTAACATCACAAAAGATCAGGAATAAGAGTTCATGATATACAAGCTTCAGTGCACACAATCTTAGACACAATGTACTTAGGCTCACATAAAATATAAAGCAAATCTTACAACAAATCTTTTTTTTTTCCTAGGTAAACCCCCCTGTACCACATGTCGGGCACTTTGCCCACCAAACCCCGTTATTTTATTATTGTCACTCTAGCATCACTGCATGTCAGAGAAAGAGCAATCAGTGAGAGGAACTCTCCGGAAAACTGCAAGATCAAAGTGCTTACTACATAAACTAGCAACAGCATCCCTCTTACATGTGTATCAAAGGATATAACAATTAATCTTGAAATACATTTAAATATTTTCATTTAGAGTATCAATTACACTTAGGTACAGAAATGTTAATATTACAGTCATATACTTACATCTAGAACAACATGCAATATGGAATGTCATTTAGTTATCATTTAAAAAGGGGACCAAGAATGCTGGAGAAAATACAAAAAGGACACAGCAGGTGGAGCTGAGTGCATAAAGGGACTAACCAGATTATCATTACCATCTTGAATGCTTTGCACAAGAGATGAATTGTGGGTAATAAGCACCTTGTGTGTTGTTCTCTCCACAGTAGGTTACTACTCTTTGAAACAGTTACGCATTACCTGCACAAAGCCTTAGATATGATTGAGTCCCATAGTTCACAAATCAGATAGCTTAAGAGATGCTAAATTGTTTCACACTAAGACTTATAGAAACCTGAAATAGCCTGGTTAGACTTTAAGTTCAAACTTTTTGTTTGGAATAAACGTGATTTTATCATGGACTGATAAGCACCTGAGAGACCATTTTATTTACTACAGCACCTGTATCGCTATCAGTTTGTACCACTTTATAATTCTGCCCTAAAGTAGTACTATAAAATAAATCTAAATAAAGAAAACACTATGAAGATGGCTTAGTTTCTGTATGCATGTTATACCGATACACCACACTAGCTGGATGATAGCATGAACAACTTGTCATGAAATGAATGCATAAAATGTGAAACTGTTTTCTTTGGGGTTTTGGGCTTAGAATCAACACCTCAGTGAATGCACTCTTGCACAGAATCACACTGTGCAATGCTGAGATTTTGTATTTCGGGAGTGATACTACAGTATCATAGGGTTTTCCCCTTTTTTCCAAGATACAATAATTTCATAGTTAGTATGCACAATTAACAGAGGTATGGGAATTGCAGCAGCCACATAGGGGATGTAGAGGGTCTGGTGCCACTGTAAAAGCACTATTTTTGTGTGTTTGTAATGTTTTTGAATGGCTTGGCTTTTTCTGGTTGGATTCTTTTGTAACAGCACTTAAGAACAGCAAATCACAAAAGACTTCAACTTTAGTCATGTAGCCCTGTCTCCTTTTTTTTTGTTCAGGATAGAGACTTAAGCATGACATACTATGGAAATTAACACATTTTCAGCATGCTGTAGCACTGGTGCATTATTTTAAGTCCTTTTTTACTAACAAGCAAGATTGTAAAACTTGTAAAGAAACTCATTTAAAAACTTCTGCTCTGGGTAAAATAGGATGGCGCGCACACCACTGATGCCAGCAAGCGTTGCTCCTGTACCTGCTTACTCGGTAAGTTCACAGTACCTATTCCTGCAGGTCCTATCATTATATGTCCGTAGTTCAGAGTTTCAGCAACAGACAGACACAAACTGAATAGTTAAAGTTATGAACCTGAAAAGCAATAAAAGCCAAATACATTTATATTTACTCATGATGTTCCTACTGGCAGACATTGAAATCTGCAATCTAGTCTAAATTAACTTTGAATAATACTCCTTTTTTTCTTGCAGATTTTCATACCCAAAACTGAGTTTCTGAAACCTGAAGCTTCTGAATGGAGATTGTGGTACAGTACAGATTGGGGAATTTACCTTTCTTTGGTACTACAATCTCAGAGTTGATATATATAATATGCAGGGCATGTTGGGAGGTGCAGGGGGGCTTGCTCCCCTGCAAAAACATACAGAAAAGGTAAATGTCTGTTCATAGGTTGGTACTAGGCTAAGTGCCCTTGCAAGCCATTTTAAGCCTAGCCAATTATCCACTGTGAGATTCAAATGCTGTACCTTGTGTTTGTAAGCCAAACACCTTAACCATTAGGCCACCCTCCCAACCCGCTTGTTTTTTTGAAGTTCAAGTTTATGAACTAGATGTGTTTGTATACACACACATATGTATACATATATATATATATATATATATGTATATATATATATATATATATATATATGTGTGTGTGTGTGTGTGTGTGTGTGTGTGTGTACAGTGGATATAAAAAGTGTATATACACCTCTGTTAAAATGCCAGGTTTTTGTGATATAAAAAAATAAGACAGCAATAAATAATTTCAAAACTTTTCCCACCTTTAATATGACCTATAACTTGTACAATTCAATTGAAAAGCAAACAAATCTGTTAGGGGAAAAAATATAAAAAAATAAAAAAATGTACAATACGCTGGTTGCATAAGTGTGCATACCCTTAAGCTAATATTTTGTTGTGTGTGCACACCCTTAACCTCTTTGTACTCAGTGGTTGTATTCATTTTGCTGTCAAGGTTTGAGCATATTTTGCACCTGTTTTCACTGGGAACTGCTTATTGGTGCCATTGGATCATCTGAGGCATTTACAGGTTCTAGTTCATTCCGTTCACCTCGGGAGTCCTTTGTGTACTTGCTCACTGTCTATGCACTAAAACAACTGAAATGCATTCTTCACCTTCACTAAAATGTGGCTTAAATCTAACTTCAGCAATTATGGAATTCTACCACCTGACTATAACATTCTGACAGCTATTTATGCAACTAAAAGGGATGGCGGGATTGACATCATGCATTCAAATGTACTATTTCCTTATAACCAAAGTCCAAATTTCAGTACTGCTGGAATTCTAATTATCTTTCTGCTCATTATAGTACTGTACATACCACCAGCCACAACTGTAGCACTCTTGAAGATATACTCTCCTGGGTCTCAGCTAACATCAACCAAGAAACTATCATACTCAATGATCCTTGCATTAACTGATCCATCTCTAACAATCAAAGTCTTTCAACAACGCTAAACCTATTCAAATTTGCAGAGCTAATCAACTCCCCAGCTAGATAAAACAAGTCAAAAAATACTGAATCAATATTAAACTGAATAATTAGCACCAATGCAGGAAAAACGCAGCATTTAGGTACAGCCCAAGATTCTCTAAGTGATAATCACTCTAGAGCTGCCATTAGATGCTGGTGTAAAAAAATGTACACTAAACTTTAACCTTGTATACAACCTAAATAATTTTGATCCTGACACAGTTACCTCAGCACTATATCAGTGTAACTACAGGCTTTCACATCATCTCACCCTATATGATGCCAGCTCTAGTTCCAACATCTTGATAAGTATATTCATCCAAATGAGTATGATCAGGTGAAAAAAAAAAAGAGTGAAGACAAAGCCAGCCCCTTGGCTTATCCATTACCAAACAAGTAATGATGATCAGAGATGCAGCCTGTTAAACCTAGAACAAAGACAAAATCCTTCCCAACTACCTATCTTACAAGCAGCTATGTTACCAGCCAGAAGCCCAAGAAAAAGCTGACAAAAAAGTACTAATCATATGTAAAAAAACATCCTAACTATCCAGTCCTAAAACATCTGGGCCACCATTAATAACTTACCTAAACCAGGCAAAATGTTTCCATCCAATCCTGTGTCTTCTGATGCCATCACTTGGGTCTGTGTCAGAAGCTCAAGTTTTCAGAAACTCAGAATTCATATTGTTGAGATATGATCGAGTTTCCTAAAACTTGAACTTGAAAAAACAAAAATCTACTTTCTTTCTACTTTTTTTTACAGGGGGAAAGCCCCCCATGTAGGGGGCTGCACCCCCACTTCTACCTGCATATTATATATACCAACTCCGAGATCGTACTGCAGTGGGGAAAATGGTAAATTCCCAGATCCTCACTATACCGTGATCTCCATTCAAAAGCTTTGAGTTTTTGGAAACTCAATCATATGGTCTCGACCATATCAATTTCAAGTTTCTGAAAACTTGAGCTTCTGATAGGTACCCCATCACTAATATAGTTTGCACCTTCAACTCCCACTTCATCAGTGCAGCAGGATCACTCATTAAAAGCCTGTCACCTGACAACTCATCATCTCTTCCTACATTACCAACAATTCCATCTCTCTAAAACCATTTCCAGCCACTAATAAGCTTCCAGCAGAATACCTTAAACGTGCTGCAGATGTTCTAACCTACCATTTATCGAGTCATATCAACAGGGCCATAACAGAGTCTTAATGTCCTCATCTGAAAAAAAAGCATTTTTCATACCACTTTGCAAAACTTATAAATGAATTAATCTAGACAGCTATTGACCCATACCCATATTCCCTCCTTTATTTAAGTCTTTGAAAGTTACATCCATTCACAACAGTTCCAGTACCTTCTAAATAATTTACCCCCCCCCCACACTCATCATGGTTTCCACCCAAATCATAGCATTGGTTTGGTTTTACTAGACTACCAAAATAATATCAAAATATACAGAAATGATAGTAACCTCATTTATGCAACCTTTCCTGATCTATCCAAGTCTTTTGATACAGTTTTTATCCAATAGCTGCTTCACATACTTGCAGAACTTAATCTCACCACCAATTTTATTAAAGAGCTGATTCACATACTTGCAGAACTTAATCTCACCACCAATTTTATTAAAGAGCTGATTCACATACTTGCAGAACTTAATCTCACCACCAATTTTATTAATTGGTTCCACAGCTACATAACTTACAGGATACAATGTGTGAAATGGCATATCATTCCTTCCAAACTGGACCTGTCCTCGCCTCAGTTGGTGTGTAGATGGACAGAATGTGGGTCTTCATGGTACCATCGATGGTGAGTGGTGCCAGGCAGTCCAATATTGGTTGGAGAGTAATTATACTTCTTGCAGCCCTGCTATCCACCATAAACCCAATGTCAAGCCTCTCGCTTCTCACCGCCAGAGTAGTACAACATAATCATTTCATTGGCTGTAGGTGGTTGGACGGTTAGTGTTCCAGATCCAGTGAGTCATAACTCTAACACTGCAGCAATTGAGATTCTGCATTTCATGAGTTCCTTGGCAATGATTTCCTTCTGACTAATGTAGTGGCCAGTTTGAACATTCCACACAGCAATACGGGTTTCCAGCTTTGGTGTAATGAATTTCCTTCGGCCAATAGCCCACTTCTCACCAGTATCCTGGGTCCCCAGTGCTGGCACAATGGCTGCATCACATGTAGTAGCATGAGTGAATGAGTTTGTTTGAACTTCCATGTGGTTTCTTGCCAGGTTTCCTAGTTCTGGTTACCATGGTGGGGTGACCACCACCCTCCTTTTCCAGCTGGGCTTGGAACCTCTTACTGCTGTTAAGCTCTAGTCACACACTAGAGCACTAACAGCAATCAGCACAAAAGAGCCATGGTAAGCTGTTAAACACTTCATTTGGACTTTTTTCTAAAGTCCTACTTAAGTGTCTAACAGTCTGAATAAAGTGATTAACAGTTTTTCACCACTCGTCTGTGGTGGCTACTCTCTGTGTGGTGACAGTAAGTGTGCTACAGTACTACTGCACTTTTTCCTCTAACGTTTGTATATGAGTACTTGATCACATACTATGCAGATGCAACATTAACTTCATTTGCAAGTTTCTATAAAATGTTTGTACAGTCATTCCAAATGTAACTTATATTTCCATTATACACATCTTGTGTCACAGGTATGCATCTATTATGGCAGAAGACAGCTAAAAAACTGCCCTGTTAGTGTCCCTTTTGCCTTCTGCACCCCACCCCCAACAGCCTTCACCAGCTTCTGGCACCCCTGCTCCCAGCCTGACAGTTTACTTTGTGAATGTCCTAAACTCTGTTAAAATCATGCTATATTACTGGCACCTGTGACAAGTTCTGAGCCCCAACAATGAATCATAGGTCAAAGATACAATAATTACTCATCCAAGAAAGGACATAAGAGAGTTTTATTAAGGAAAATAACAATCTGCTTTCCTTTTGGCCAAAATGAAACATTACATTGATACTTTGACAGAACCAGGAGAAAAAGGCGAAGATCCTCACATACAGAATCACTGAGACAAAATTAAAACCTGTTCCCAAGGAGACAGAGAGTCCCGCAGCCAGTGGAGTATCCCCACCATACCAATGTCCAAGAATGATTTTACCATTCACCTCTGCAATGATTTTAGACAGTTAGGCATCTAAACACCTTTTTCAGTTTGACATCTACCCTATGTAATCTACAAGTGAACTGACTGAAAGGCTAGAACCTGCCAGACATATTACAAACTTGAACTTGCTAAAGAAGTGCTGGTAGGTGCCTCTCACAGAAAAAGTAAAGGATAAGATAGCTTTTTCCATTCCATATCAAATAAAGCATTCTTCAGTTCAAGCCTGTGAGTGTAGCTGTCACTCTGGGGCAACTGTTCCTATTAGGAACGTTAATGTTAATTATTTGAAGATGTACATAGTTATGTGTGTTTGTATTAAGTTAACAGGTTACTTGGTATTTTGGGAATATGTTTTTTGAGGGTAGTCAGTAAAACAAAAAGTCTTGTAAGATGTGATATAAGTTCAAATGAATATGACAAGAAAACAACTGTATAAAAGATCAATGTGCCAAAAATTAGTGTAAGCATGTAACTCAAAAGCTGAAACTAGACCATTTTTAGAAAAGCTGTTATACATAACAGGTGGGAATAATAACTTGTTATAATGACAACACTTTCCATAGTATCTTTGAATGTGAATGGTACCACATGTATATACAAAAAGAGAATGAGCAGTGAACTATATTAAAAATGCAGAATGCAAATAACTATGGAGAGTTAGTTATGGAGATAACTGAGCATGTGAATTTGATAAAGAAAGGATTTCAGGATGGTTATTCAAACAAATATCTGAAACAAAGGAAAAGGGAAGTACTTATAGTAAATACTAGAAGAGCTCCAATAGTGACAGAAGAGGGGAAAAATGACAATAATGGTAGATTTCTAGTAGTAAGGGGCTACTAGCAAGGGAGGAGGATTACACTGGCATATATTTTATTCTACCTAAAATTGCTACAATGGAGCTTAAGAAAATTCTATGAGAAATAATCAGCTTTCAGCAGAGATTATTATTTATAGGTGGGACTGGAATTTGATTTGTACAATGTGGATGTATCAGGGGGGCCTAGAATGGAAAATATAACGATACTTAAGTATTATCACAACCAAATTTTTGCAGTTGTGAAATTCACATAGTTCAATTGCTTATAACACTTTTAACACTTGCTTGTGTTATTTTATGTCCTTACTAAGGAAGACTAACTTGGGATTACATTCAGGAAGAAAAATGATTGCACAATTCTTCTTCCTGTATAGCGTGTATTACACATGCAATGCTTCAATTCTGGTGGCTGTTCTCTCACTGATGAAAGGAGTAGCTAAAAACACTGAATGCATTAATGTCTGACATCAGGATAGAAACTGGGACAGGAACTGAAAGGGTAAAGCTGACATTTTATAGTAACTGCTGGTCTTCAAATGTTTTCATTCCTTCATTATGTTTGTATATTTAGTAAGGTTCACATATGTTTGTACGTTTACAGTTCATGCAGAAATTAGATAGCAGCACACATGCTGGCAGTAAAGTACATGTCATGTTAATAAAACCCTGTCAATAACAGATAATGCATTAACATCTGAACTCATGGATCAAACTTCAAGGTGACATGGAAGGGTAAAGCTTACTTTGGGTAGTAAGTGTGCATTGTAAAGTGGTGTAATTCCCTGATAATGTTTGCATTTTAGTAAGGTTCACATATATGGTAATGCACAGTAAAGTGCATGCAGCCACAGCGACACTAACTTTTCCATTGTTATTGATAACTCTTAATGCAGTCAAAATCCCACAGACATTATTTTTTTAAGTTATAACCCTGCCTAAACAAACTTCACTGTGAAAGAAAAGACAATTACTAACAGTCAGATTTCAACATCGGGAAGCAAGTGGTATTATCGCAAAAATCTGATTGCCATAATATTAAAGTACCAATATAATATAGCAAAGGAGAGTATATTTTTGAAGAAATTTATGAAAATATTTGGTATGGAAGGTGTGAATTCCCCAAGGTACAAAAACTGGACTAGGCTAGACAGAAACTAAATTTTATAGGAATATGTGCAAGTGGTGATGCAGTAACGCTGTCGCCACACAGTGAGATGTTGCCCTGTTCAATTCTCAGCTAGAGCGTCTTCTGTGTGGAGATATGTGTGAATGGGCGTACCTTTATTGAAGATTGTACGTCAGAGCTGGCAACTCGGCACGTAAAAATCTACTGCCAATCATTAGCAGACCGGAGTTCCGCTGTGGCGACCCCTAACCCGGAAAAGCCGAAAGACTCAACAACAACATGTGCATTTAATTGAAAACTTTGATACGTATTCAATAACTATTTCAGACCATGCTCCCATAGTAACTAAAGTAAAAATGGAGAGTAATGAATTAAAGATAAGACACGGGTACTTTCCCACCTACCTGTTAAACAGTGAGGGATTTAAGAAATGGGTAGTGAAAGTTATTCAGGAGTTATTATTAAAGACGGACATTTCATCAGAAAATATAGCTAGGGAGGGGGATAAAATGAAACCGGAGTTTAAAAATAGGATAGAAATAAAAGAAAAAAGATATGGTTAAGAAATAACAAGAATTATTTAAATGGACTGACAAAAGTTGAAGTATTGCAGAACAGGAAGAATCTCACAGAACAAGAAGAGGTGCAACTGCAGACTGCTAGTGAGAAAATTAGGGATCACCTGGATAATATGAAGGAGTTTAGACAAACTGCTGTTAAGCAACTGTTTTTTGCTAATAACTCCAGAGCACAATGGCTCAGGCAACAGGACATAGGAAGGGTTGTTGCCAAGCGTAAGGAGCCTATAGCAAACAAAATAACCAGAGACCCTGTAAAGGTACTAGAAGTATTTCAGAAATGTTATGAAAATCTGGATCAAGCACAGAAATGTGGAAATCATGAAAAGGTACAAATGGAAATGTTTTTATAAACAAATAAATAGAAATGGAAATGGAAGAATTAAATATGCCAAGGTTAGAGGTAGATAAGGCTGACTTACTTACAGTTAAGATAAGAGGAGATGAGATAAAAATGTTGATGTATAACCAATCTACAGGAAAGTCTGCAGGAATGGATGGTGTTCCTGTGGATGTTTGAAGGTTAGGAGGGAAGAATGTGATAAAAATTTGGAAGATTTTGTTTTACGGTATTTTAAAGGGAGAAGCACCAACATCCTGGAAGAAAGCATCTGTGTCTGTAATACCTAAAGATGGTAAAGACACATCATATCCAGTTTCTTATAAGCCCATTTTGATTCTAAACCATGATTATAAAGTGTTTATGTATGTGTATAATGGCTAAAAGAATGGCAAAAGTTTTCCACAATTTATAGATAAAGATCAATGTGGTCTTGAGGAGGGGAAAGAACATTTGATAACATTAATAGAACAATAATGATACAGAGGGAAGCAGAATGTAAGAAAAAAACACAGTTTTTGGTTGGTCTTGATGCAGAGAAAGCATTCAACAGAGTAAACTGGGATTTTTTTGAGTAAGGCAATGGAAGCATTTGCATTGCCTGACAAAATAATAAGGTTAATTAGGATATATATATATATATATATATATATATATATATATATATATATTTTTTTTTATATATATATATATATATATATATATATATATATATATTTATATATATATATATATATATATATATATATATATATATTAGAGGTGAAAATTAAAATGGGGGTTCCTCTCTCTGATGAGGACTGTTTGAAAAGAAGAACAAGACATGGGGTGTCCTCTTTTTCCTTTGTTATGCATTGTATATGGACTCAGAAATGCAAGCATATAACTGGTATGGTAATCAATAAACATTGGCTATATTTTCAGATGATATTATTTTGTACATGATAAAACCAGAAAAGGACATTTCAGTGTTGTGAACCATTCTAAGACAGTTTCACATCTTTTCAAAATACAAAACTAATGAAGATAAAACAAAGATAATAGTTGAAAACTATATATCCACACATGAATTGGTTGACAGGTTCATAGGTATTTATTAGGCTAATGACCACAAGGACCTGTTTAAGCCTAGCCATGCATCCACAATCTCTGAAAAGTTCTGATGCCCTTGATACATATAAGCAGGGGCTTGGGAGATTAAATATTTACAAGCTAGGGCCTGGGAGATGAACCATTTACAGGTTGCCTGTGCCTATTAGAGGTATAGATGCCTAACCAGGGATGAATTTCCTATTCCTCATCTAACTGTCCAAGATACACTTGAATTGGGTTAGGGAGTAACTCTGCTTCACATGGATAGGGAGCCTGTTCTAGAGATGGGGTAGTCTCTGGGATACATACCAGTCTCTCCAGCAATCCTATTTATGTCACAGGCAAGGTTTAAGTCTTTAGAATGGCTAATTCTGGAACTGTTTGTTTTGTGGATATGCAGCTGGTCCATCAGAGTGTGGTCTGACAATGCCCTGTATACCAGGCATACATCTCTCCTCAAAAGCCTGTAGGAGACAGAATATAGGGATAGAGCCTTGAGGTGTTCTGCATAGGACATTTTACTTAAGCCCTATATTATTTTAGTGAGGAACCTCTGTGGCTGTTCCAATTGTTGGATATGCCTGGTTAGGTAGCTACCAAAGGGGGCATTGTACTCACTGATAGGTCTGATGAATGCCAAATACAGTGGAACAATGACTTCCTTGGACTTAGATGCCATATCTTTGTTTATAAGTTGCGCAACATAGAATGATTTCTTCACTACTGTAGATACATGATGGTCAAAGGCTAGATTACTATGTGTGTCCCTAAATCCCTGAATACTGGGTCAACTCTAAGGGGTGTGTTGTCAATATGATAGTTACCAGGGGGTGGATGACTTCCCAAAAGATATTATTTTGCATTTCTTGGTATTTAGTTTTAGTCCATGGCTCTGACACTAGTTGTTTGTCTGTGTCAGCCCCTCCTGGAGAACATTTGTGTCAGTGTGGGATTCAATAACAGCTCCTAATTTGCAATCATCTGCAAATTTAGTCAGCCAGAGACCACTGACAATGGTCTTGACTTCAGAGGAGTAAATTCCAAAAAGGAGCAGTCCAAGGACTGATCCATGAGGGACTCCACTTGTGACTGGCCTCTTTGTAGACGTGGACTCTCCAATTCTAACTTCCTGGGTCCTGCTGTGAGCCAGTTGGCTATCCACTGGGTGACATACAAGTTTGCACCTAACCTCCTGAGTTTGTCAACAAAGCTGAGTGCGGTATTGTATTAAATGCCTTGACCAGGTCAAGGTAGGCAGTCTGAACCATTTTGCCTTCATCCATTGCTTTGGTGACATTCTCAAAGAAGTCCACCAGGCTGAGTAGGCATGATCTTCCCTTGGCAAAACCAAACTGGGTTGGGTCCAGTGTCTGGAAGTTTACTATACCACTATTGATCATTTCCATGATAATTCATTCCATGGCTTTACATATAAGACTAGTGAGGCTTATGTGTCTGTAGTTTCCAGGATCTCTAGATGGCCCACCTTTGTGCAGAGGGATGACTGCTGCTGTTTTCCATTCATGAGGCCCAAAGCCTGTTTGGAGGCTATAGTTAAATAGAAATTCCAAATGCCCTTATAGGTCATGTTTCATGTGATTTAGAAGGCATCCTAGGATATTGTCTGGGCCCATTGATGCAATGATCTTGACCTTAGAGAGAGCATTAAGGACCTACTCCCTAGTGACAGCAGGTTCAGCAATACCAAAATTTATGGGGGCATGATAAAATGAAGTACTTAGGAGTATGAGTTAAAAAGGATTCTGTTATGGCAGCTAAAAGTATGTGGGAAGAGATTAAACAAGAGATAATACAAAAGCTGAGAAATTTGAAGCTCTGTTTTATGGATATGGATAGCAAGATAGAAGCAGTGAAAATGTATTTAGTCCCTTTATTTTTATATACAGGTCAGGCATATTTTCACCAACCAGAGGAGAAGTTGTGAATAGCAATTAATAAAGAGTTGAAGGATTTTATCTGGGAGGGGAAGAAGGCAAGAGTCAAGTGGGATAAGCTGATTCTTCCAATAGAACAAGGTGGTTGGATTACGTGATTTGAAGATGTGTTTCAGAGCTACATAGCTGAGGTTCCTATACATAAAACAAGTGGAAAGCTATAATTCAAAGTGCAAAGGGATGATGATGAAATGGGGGGAGCTCAAGAAGCAAGGAGAGACTGGGATTTTGGATGCAGATCTTTAAGGAGAATATGAATCATCAAAATAAGAATAAGAATCTCAAAAAACTGCAGCTTTACTCCATCGCAGATCGCCTACTCAGAGGCAATCTCTGCCTAACACACAAAGCTATGTCAAACCCAGAGCTTTTGGACATGCTCCACTTAAAGAAATCCCAATCCCTATGAGTTACATGCACTAGGGACCTAACCTTTGTCACCACAATAAACAGAACATGCTGGAGGGATAGATTCCTGTCCCAGAGACTTCCCATACTCTGGAACAAACTACCTATCTATATCAAAGCTCCTCATTAGCACTCTTCAAGAAAAATCTTGATGATTGGATGGGAGATAGGAAATTCATCCTGGGGATCACTTCTGTGGCTCTGCTATTTTTGCTCTGTGGCTAATTTTCTTGGGTGGTGAAAGCCAGGGTACCTTTTGGCTAGGCTTATATAGGCCCTAGGGCCCATAGCCTAGTACCTACCTATGAACCTATACAGAATATTATATTTACAAAGTAGAAGAAAGTATTCTAAAAACTTAAGCCAATACAGAAATGGAGAAAGGAGATTCTGCCAACATGTATGACTGCAATTAGGGGTACATAGAATAGGTAAGAGGGGTGAGGCCTTACTGGAGAAAACTGGCAAAGAAACCAAGGAATTGGGAGCAAATGATCACACAGGAAAAGTAACAAAATGCGAAGAGGCCATTAATTCATTTGGACTGCATAGTAGAGATTGCCTCCCCTGTCAAAGACTGCTATCAGAGTGCAGGCAAAGGTAAAGCGATAGGGGGATCCTAAGTGAAAGATCAGCACAGGTAGAGTTTTTAGTAGAATCTATAATAGAAGCTGCTATTAAAAAAAGGGATAGTTAGCATGGCATATAAAATATTGCATGATAACTATAGAAATCAATCAGAGGAGGTTGGAACGTATTGGGAAGAGAGACTGGATAAGCAATTCACAAAGAAACAATAGGGCGATATATGTATGTCCCCAAATATGCAACAAAGTCTAGAAGATTTAGGATCTTTGCTTGGAAGTGTTTGCATAGGTAGACTGCAATTGTTGGAGCTGTTTTGGGGAAGAAAGAGGTAATCAGGAACATATTTTGGGGGAGTGTAATGAGTTGGCAAACTTTAAACATTCCCTGCAGACTACTCTGCCAGAAATACTAGGTAAGCAAATTGGTGTATCTAAGGAAATTATTTTTTGAGCTGGGATACAGAACTGGAATTATCTATACATATTAAGGCCTTGCCAAGTTTAATTCTGGTAGCTGTCAAAAAAAGCAATTACTAGAAAATGGAAATCAAAGTCTAAACCAACTTTACTAGAAGTAGTTAATATTGTAACAGAGATAAAACAACTGGAATTGGGATCTTGAGAAAAGGAAAGGAGCAAATTACTCAGAAAAAAATGGAAATTTTGGGAAGGATACATGCAGAATAATGTCTTTGAGGAGGAGAAATGAAGTTTAAGGGAAGGCAAGAATTGAATGAGCTATGTAAAGACTAACAATGATTGTACAGAAGATTATACGTGATGTATAATGTTTGCAACTGAAAATATGTCAATACGGTTTGCTTTCATTTAAATAAATGTATGATTGCCTATGTCATAAGTGATCATTCAAAAAAGATGTTTCTTGTTTAAAACAAGTGCAGCATTCTTCGATCTGGATCATGCAAACAGTCTGAAATATTCAAGTGCACTGATAGAGGAGTCCTTTAACCACACCGTCATTATCCTCTGGCATATATAGCTGCATGACGTGGTTACTGAAAGTCAGAATTAGTTATGACAGAAATGACTGTGGTGAGAGGGACAATGTCATGAATAAGGAAAGTTACTAATGGAAAACTGCAAGGGTCATTACTGGGCCTTGTGCTTTTCAATGTGTTTGTTTCAGACATTATGCAATGAAACAGCAAACAGGATCAGTTGCTTTAATGATGACAGAAAAATAAGTGGGGGAGTGGAGAATGGAACCAGACTACGAGAACATATTTGGAAAAGTGGACCAAGTGACCAGAAAGGTGACAGTTGAAGTTCACTGAAGACAAATCAAGATACTGCATGTCAAAAGCCCTTACAAACTACCACTTGTGGCAGTGGAACTGACGTGTAAAGAATAAGATCTGCTGCTATATATCATGTCTGGACTAAAATGCCAGGAAGATAGTGAGAAAGGCAGTGGCAACAGCAAACAAAATATCTGTGTACTAGTGTGCTGTGCTGGAGGTCTAGAGTTTGAGTCCCAAGTGAGAGCTAATATTTTCCTTTTACTTCTATGGTTCTGGGTGTATCCTCCAAAGCAAACAGGCTATGTTCTTGATGAACTGGGCCCTGCTTAGTTCACAACTTGAATGCTGTATGAAGCTCTGGAGGCCATAAAAGAAGAAAGGGCAACCGGCTTCTGAAGGAATTCAGAAAAATGCCAGCAGAAAGGCTCAATGGATGGACAGGAAAGCATATGACCAAGACTAAAGGAGGTGAAGTTCTTCTCACTGGAAACCAAGAAAAGATGGGACATCAAATCTAGTCCATGACTAACTGGCCTCTCCCTCCTTGACAAAGATAATAAAGCCTGAGGGTGAGTATTGGCAAGGCATACATGGTCATTAGACTAAAATACCTTGAAGCTCCTATTAATCCTTTGATATGATATGGATGTAAAATATCATGCCATGGTGTTGTTAAAGGGTCATCAACAGCAAGGTTAGATGGAGAGAAGAGTACAGTCAGTCAACTGTAGGAACTGCTCACTATATTTTAATAGCGGTTCTTCATGGAAGGAGATGTGGGCACAATGAATAGGCTCCTGGAATGGTGGCAGAAGGGAATTCTATGGAGACATTCAACAGGGCAAGGAATAGTTAGGAAAAGGCTAAGAGGGAAGGGATGGAGAGAGCCACAGCAGGAAACTAAATGCACTTATGTGGTAGATGAGGTTTATTGACTCCTCCTAACACCAAGCAAATGAAAGGAAATATGCTTCAGGATCAAGTGGCCCTCAGCCTTAATATGGAGGCCAGGTTGATGGCCCATATAGCCATGAATCCTACTGTCCTCGGTGAGGTCTGGAACCTTGGCCGTAATATAGACAGGGCCTTATTAGTCCCCAAACTGAAAAGCTGGAGGTGTAGCCAGTAATCAAAACTCAAATATAGTCCTCCTTGGGTCTGTCCAATTGTCACTGGCAGGTTGAACTGCAGTTTGTCGTATAAGCTACTCCATATTCAAACATGACTAGGGCCTAATATCCTTATTATATGAAGTAGACTGTGGAGACAGACAGGGCATTTTCCTTACAGAAGACATTTCCTTATCCATGCCCAGACCAAATTTAATTTAGTCTGCAATGATGATAGTCTGGAGGTTGTGTTTTGCAAATTGGTCAGTAGGAGGAAACAGAAGTTATGTTCATAATCTCTAGTCCCTCCATTTCAACTAATGGGATAATCTAACTTGCAGTGCATTCTGCTTTGCAATATCTGCTTACTCAAGAGTCAAGTCCCTTCTCCCATAATACAACTGTGTCCTCTTACAGCTCTCAGATCGAGTTTGTTAAAATTCAAAGACATATGTAAGAGAAGTAAATGTTTGGAGAATAGGATTCAGCATTAGGTAAACCCAGGTAGTGAGAATTGGGTGGGGGTTGAGAGAGTTGTCAAAATAGACAGAATAGACATAACAAAGATCCAGCATTATAGTAAGCACATTATCCCACCCATCCACGTCAACAAATGGGATAGAATTACCCAGCTACAAAAATCCCCATGTGACATAATGACATATACTTTGGAAGACGGTAGATCCAAATGATTGGCTCTTAGCAAGCAGTGGAGATATCTCTTGAATGAACTGGCAATGTTGACATGGAGATAGGCATCCTGAAGGACTATAAAGCACATCCAGCTACCTTCCTATAGACACTGAAGTATTGCTTACACCATGACCATCAGGAACTTGGTCATTTTTACAAAGATGGCTAGGCTACTGAAGTCCAAAATGGACCTTAGGTCTTCTGACGTTTTGGTAAATAAAAGAATCTGGAGTAGATACTGGACCTTCTCTGGATTGCTGGGACCTCTTGGATGTCTCTTCTTTTAAGGAGCTGAATAATCTCCTGTGGTTCTGCTACCTTTTGATTGGGTGGAACATCTGGGAGCGTCAGGAATAATGTTCTGGGAGTTGTTAATTAAGAAAATATTTAGCCTCTGAATATCATACTCTTCACCCAGCTGTCTCATGTGCTTTACAGCCATCATTTTAGATGAAGAGAAAGATGAGCTCCAATGCCTCCTGAATGGAACAGTTGGCAAGCCATCAGTGTTGCTGAGGCAGTTTCCCAGGAGAAGGACCTCTGAACCCATGATTTTATGGATTCTCGTTATCTACAGGGACGGCCACTGTTAAGGCATTTCTGAAAAAAGAGTTTAGAAGAAGACACTGATGTAATCAACCAGAGTGCTACGGCACCCTTCTGGTTTCTGGGGAAGAACCTCTGGGAGGTCTCAAAGCACACTCCCAAAGAAGAGATAATTTATTATCCTGTTCACATTTCAGATGAGTTTCTTTGACAGTGGGTCCAAAAAGTAAGGACCCTTCATAAGGGGTATTAACAAATGACACTTTAAAGTTGCCTGCAAAGCCACACAAATGCAGCTAGGCATACTGACACATGGCAATGCCTGTGTCCACTGCCCTAATTGCTCAATGTGAAGCAATGCGAAGTAGTTTCATGGACAAGTCACAGATAACATTGTAGCAACCTTGCACCTGATCTTGAGTGGGAGGTCTTCACAGGGAGTCTAGTGTCTATTCACCTAGGACTCATTGGAACCACGTCATAAGGGCAAGATAATTCTGTGCTCAGAGTGCAAATGCTTCCAAGGTTAAAAAATGCTTCCCCATGCAGTCTATCATCCTGGACTCCTTATTAGGAAGATGAACCATGGAACTCTCTTCAGAAAGTTCTCTCTTTGGGGCAGTCACTGCAATATTAGAGTTTACATGAGGGCTTTTGCTCTAATGAGGTCAGCAAAATCTTGTCCAACTTGCAGGACATACACTGTATAATATTGGGTTTCCTCCATGCCCTCTCCACCACCAGGTCAAATGTGCAGTCAATGGAATGGATCACTCAGGAAGTAAAGTGAGCAGTCATAAATACCACAAATAGAAGCCCTCATCATCTTCAGAAAGAGGAGGATTTAGTGGGCCAAGTATCCATCTGCCACACCAATTCTAGCATATCACCAAACATGGGATATTCAGGAGATGACCATGGAGAACCTTCACCTTGACGGAGGTTAGTGTCTGAAGTGAGATATTCCATACAGGAATCTATGGGCCTCCTATTGCACATATGCTTTTCAGGATACTACAGAGGGAAGTCTTCCAAAGCCCATGCAGTGTCAGTGTCTTTGATTAATGTGGTTTTCAAGACATTTGTCACTGTTCTGTCCTTTGTGTCCACAGGTGGAACTAAAACTAGGGGTGCATCTCCTGCCTGCATTGAGGGAGGAATAATGTTTATCTTAAAGAACTAAAATGCCAAAGCTCAAAACTGATCCTGGCATCTGTGCTGGCTCCATCTTCACATTAACTGAAGATGAGGTCAATGTTTCCACCAAGGGAATGCCCAATGCCAAAGAACTGCATGACTCCAACATCAAGACTGGAGGCAAAACCTCAAACACGAATGATTCAGACAGAAAACAGCACAGGATGATTCGGTGCAGAAACAGATCTGAGGGCTGGAATAGAGAGAGCAGTGCAAAGGCACATTCAGTACCAAAGGGATTGGTATGAATGCACTGAATGCAGAATCTGAACTGATGGATTGGATCTGGTCAGTGCCAAAGATGGATGGACCAGTTAAGTCAATGGATCTGATACCAGGGATACAAGAACATGTGCCAGGAAAGGAGCATCAGTAGTAGGAGATCCTGAGCCAGCCTAACCTGTGACACACAGAAGGATGGGACAACATCCATTTCTATCAGGGCCTTGACAAAGGCCTTTATGAAGCGGTCCAATCAAGGTCAGATACACTGCTAACAGACCTGGTAGATCTGAAGGAGGTAGCAGAAGGAGGTGAGAGCCAAGGAATTTGGAGACCACCCTCTCAAGGACCTGGTACTGGTTGATTCTCTCCTGGGGGACATGTTAAGGATGATGATGAGTTCAGCAGTGGAGAGTGCTGAAACTAATAGTGGTGAAACCAAGTCAGAGGACACCAAAGTCAAAGTTGGTTGTGAGGAAAAAGGCTTGGAGCCCTGTGGGGGGAGGGGGGGGAGGAAGAATCTTCCAACTGTCTTTTTCTTTTCCATGTCTCCTATCAAGTTTGTTTTCAGTTGAACTAAAGTGTAAAATGTCCTTTAGAATTATTTTGCTTTTTCCTTCCTGCAAGGAATAAGGCCCAAATGCCTTACATATATATTTTGCAAAATGTAAAGTAATGTTTGGAGCTCTGTTTTCTTAGCATTTTGTGTTTAATGATTTTACCATTAAGATCCTTTTAACAGATTTGAGGATTTTTCTTTTTTGGGGGGGGGTGGATTTTACATATATATATTGCAAGTGATTTGCAAGTGCTCCAGCTCCACACATACCTACGAGTTATGAATATCCAGTGGTATCTTTCGTCTGGAATGGGAACACTTTTTAAGTCTTGAAGTCTCATCTATAATGCCACAAAACCAAACAGCATACAACAGTCAAGATAATCATGATTTAGGCAGTACAAGAAAGTATAACAGTTAAATACACTTCATTATAAGTAGTATACTACAGGTTTTAATGGAACCAGTAAAGTAAACAAGGCCTACTCCTAGTCAGGTGAGAAGTGAAGGAATAAGCTAATGTTTTTTTTTTAATATATAAAAAAAAAACAGATGCAATGGAAATGTGAGGTAAATGACTAAAAGTTACTAAACTGAGTAATAAAAATGAAACACTTAACTGAGCTCTGGATATCACGTCCAAAGCTGAAAGGCAGAAAAAGACATCTGATATCTATGTCAGAGGACACAGATGCATTGTGGGAGAATGGAGGAAATCAAACTCTAGAGTAAGCATACGTTGCCCAGTCAGATCTACTTTGAGATGAATTATCCCATTACTTGAAGTGGGTAGACTGGATAATATAAGATCAGGTAATTATGCATCTTAGCCAATTATCAGACACACAGAAGAAATACGTCAAGATTGAAATGCTTGCCCATTAAGAAAGTTAATGATGCGTTTTATCACTTCTTCATTGTTCACACTATCTATTCAATAAATAAATAAGCTTGTCTGCTATAGCTCAGTCAGTATCGAGAAAAGAGCATGTGGATTACTCAGTACTTCTTGATTTTGCAGCTTTTTCCCTAAGTGAATATTGACTGGATGGGCCAGCCAATGATAACAGTGACTTCATTTTTCGTCATCGCCCTATCCTGGAATTTATCATCTCTCAGGCCAGTGTTTTGTGCAGTGAAGGTAAATGGTACAGGGACACTGAGATGTTAAAATCCAGCTTACAAGTGGTTACCAGAATAAAGGTGTGAGCTGTTAACACCTGTCAAGCTTGCAGAGCCAGTGGAAAAAGCACATTGCATTTGTGAAAACAGATGGGTTGCCTGGTAATACTGACCACAGTACAGTGAATAGTTGTGAATGTAATTCAGAAATGTTTAGTAGAACTCAGTTACAACAATTAAAGAGGAGAAAATGTGTTGGAAAAAAGAATTTTGTCATCTGCAATGTAGTCAGCAAAGTAGAAGGCTATTAGTGTGACTCAAACTAATACCCTCAGACAAGATATTAGCCTTGTTACTGTGTAAATCAGTTATCAGGTTCTTGCTGTATACGTGACATTAATTGCAATTTGTGGTAAAACATTTTTCTGAAAAGAAATGCCAGCATTTTACATTTGCAATAAATCTCTAACTTATTATTAATTTAAGAACAAATTGAAAATGAGCAGCAGTTATTTTAACTTGCCCTCTTTTTTTTCTTATGTTTACTCCTGTTTCTTAACTCACCTTTGTTTAGAAATAATTAAACTTACATATTACCTCACCAAAGAATACATTTAAAAGTGCATCTATGTAACCCTGATTTCTTTCCTTGCAGTACAGTATCATTATTTTTGTACAATTTGTACTTAGCTGCAGCTCGTAATAATAAAGAAAAACATATTAGCTGCGTGAAAAAAATAAGTTAATTAACCTTATTTGTTAATGCTTTTTCTGACCTCAGTTCAACATCTAAAAATGGGATTGTAAAAAATATTTTAATGTGAAATATGAACACTAAATAAGAATGTGTTATACAAATATTTCAAACTATTGTGTATACTTTGCATTTTCATAATTTCAGCCAGCAGCAAATCTTGTCAATTTTACTTATATACTAATAACTTATATACTAAAAAGTGAATTGATCTACCCAGAAATTTTTCAGTCAAATTCTGGGTCATTGTGATCTACCTAGAAAATATTCAGTCAAATTCTGGGTCATTGGTAAGCAAACGTGTTAAAGAGATACAATGTATTACATTTGGAAACAATGTAATCTACCAAATAATCAATGTGAAAATGAGATAACTTAGCAACAGCAACTTGACTATTGTTGTTACCAGAGCTCAGAGTACAAGTATGCACAACACTCTCTAATTAATGAAAATTTAAAGCAATCATGCAACTTGCACCAGACACTGATTAAGTTTACCCATCACCAGATTAACATAGTAACAATATAATGCTAATCAGGTGGTGCGTGACAATATATATGTCAAAGGGGGCAGCTATCAAAGCTATGTATCATACTTTGTGTACTAGTGTCCATGTTAGGAGGTCCGGAATACAGATGTATTGAACCAAGTACACTTGTCAACTTTAAAAAATCAAAAACCGCGCCAGACAACAGTAAACAAAACTACTAAAAAAAATCAAAATCATGAATCCTCCAAGGCTTATTTACTGAATCATCAGTTAAGGACTTTTGTTCCTTAAGACATGGAACTTCATCAGAGCTGGCCGATAATATAAAATGACCATTAAATATACTTCAGCAATAATCACATGATCAGTACCATCCAATCCAATAAAATAGACAAAACATCAGTTATAAATTTTAGTTATTGAAATTTTCAAATAACACTTGATATCAATAGTCTTACTGAGACCCAGTGGCTTATCAGCTGTTAATAGCAGTTGCAATTTTAATCCCTTCAATTAAAAAAATATATATATTCTGTGTGATCACTGTTCATGTCAATATCAAATATTTATAGGTTCATAGGTAGGTACTAGGCTATCGGCCCTGTGGCCTATACAAGCCCAGCCAAAAAGGTATCCTGACTTTTGCCACCCAAGAAAATTATTTTCCTGTGCCACTGTCGAGCAGAGCCAGAGAGGTGATCCCCAGGGTGAATTTCATATTTCCCATCCAATCATCAAGATTTTTCTTGAAGAGTGCTAATGAGGAGCTTTGTTTGATATAGATAGGTAGTTTATTCCAGAGTATGGGAAGTCTCTGGGACAGGACAGGGTGCAACATATCAGTCGCATTCAGAGTCATTGTCACAGTTGAGCTAGATCTGTGAGTATCATCCATAAATTTCGGAAATTTCTGCAGTAATTGTCCCATACGTTCTGGTCTAGAACCCAAAAGATACATTATAACATACATGTAAACATCATGGGGTAGTCTGAGTGACCAAATGTTTGTCATGTATTAGATTTTATGTTGGCAAAACCATTAAAACTTAAAATTTTGTCAGATCTTATAATTGTTATGCTATAAAGAAAATGATGTAACAGACACTTTAGTAAAACATAGCACAGACTGTAAACATTTTAAAATACTTGGGTTTTATTTATTTATTTATTGTTGTTAAAGACTGGGTCTCAATGAGACCATTAATATGAAATGCTATTTGAAACATTTAAATAACTAATCTTTTTGTATAATTTTATTTTATTTTGCATTTTTCACATAGAAGAGAAATAATACATTTCACTGAATAATTGTAACTATGTACATATTTAACTGTATTACAATTATAAATGATTTAATCATAGTCCTTATAGAATCTCCATGTTCAGAAAATGAGGACATGTACATTTCAACAGATAAGGAATGTAAGTATGGTCACCACATGAAAATCAGATCACTACGATAAACTCTGTATAGCAATAAACATTAATGGATATGATAATAACCGTGTTTGTAACTTCTTACCTAACAATCGTACATAATGTTTAATGTAAGTAATTTATAATTGAACTAAAAATGTAAGTTATAAAGGGATGTGGGCATTACCCATCTTTGTTTATTTTATACCAGCCCATTAACAAACATACTGGCTATGTTAAAGTTGTACTATAAAATGAGAGTCCCCTTTCCCAGTATTGTTTTATAAGGGCAACATTTTGAGAAGAAAGCATATTCTTCACCTCTACTCTGAGCAATTTGCCACTCCATTTGATGGGTTTGCTAGAATATTTATCAGCATTCTTGAACTGATGTAGAAGTAGTCAAGGAATAGCTTACTTCACAGCTAGCATCAGGATATTATATATAGCTGACCCTTGAAAATCTGGCAAAAGCCCATAAACCACCATGTCCAATTTTCTCCCTTCCTCTTTGGGATAAATCTCTTTTGCGTGTTTCCAATAATCCTCCCAAAACTTTTGAAGGTATTTACATCTTCATATTATGTGAATCCGGGAAGGAGTAAAAACTGATTTTAGGCATTACAATATCGAAGGTTTTCTTCATGTAAAAGTAACCAGTACTTGAGGGTGATGAAGAGTCTCTGAAGGCATTTCAATGTGAATTGCTTTCATTTTGTGAGGGGGTATGAATAAGTGAAATTTTGAAGAGGGATGCAAGCTGTGAACCAGAGAGAGTATTTGTTTCATTGTAGCATAATCATTTGAAGCTATCTTGTATGTTACAATATATTCTAAGGAGTACAGCATATGGGACAGACATCTCAATTTTTTGTAGATCATTCTGCTGTACTATATTACATGGGTTTCCTCCGGGTGCTCCGATTTCCTCCCACATCCCAAAGACATGCTGTAGTATGATTGGACACTCCAAATTGTCCCTAGGCGTGAGTGCATGTGTGTGTGTGTGTGTGTGTGTGTGTGTGTGTGTGTGTGTGTGTGTGTGTGTGCGCCTTCTCTGGAAGGTTGGGCGCCGGGCTGGCAACTTGACACCGTAAAACTCCACTGCCAATCATGAGCAGACAGGTGATCTGCTGTGGCGACCCCTAACTGGGAAAAAGCCAAAAGAAGAAGATTCTGCTGTACTATATTATGTAAAAAGTTTAATACTGGTGAGACAGCAGTGTGTTTAAGTATTTTTGCATCAATGAGTGAACTCAGAAATGAAGAGAGCTGAAAGTAATGAACAGTATGCAGCTATGGAACAGTATGCAGCTATGGAACAGTGCACTATTGAAGCAGAATGTCACAAGGCATAAGAGGTGCCTTGGTGTACAACTCAAAAGGGAAAATGGCCTTTACCCCAGCATATATGTAGTGGGAACAATGGAGGTATGGGTTTCAAATTCCAGGTGTGCTGCATATTGTAATTAAGAGCAACATGATTAATGTGAGGTCAGCCATCATAACAATTTTAATTGTACTTAGATATAATGTATGTAACTTAGTGAGGAACCTGTACTGTTCATTTGTCTAAAATATCTCTGTGACATTGAAGAGATTAATATTAAACTTGTTTGTTTTATCCCCAATTCTGTGAATGGAGATACAGGCCATGGGTAGGGGGAGAAATATTATCTTTAACCAAATCTGCACATGGGGGAATGAGTCTGGATGATGAATGTCAGCATAGCACCCTAGTGAAGTAGCCATGTATGCTACAAACAGATTGCATACACTTATACGCCCTGAATTCTGATCTGAATAATGACCCCCCCCCCCAAGCCTGGGAAACAGAAGAATGTCATAATCTATCTCATTTCTTCAGTATAGAATATTGGTAGTGCCGTATAAGATATAGAAAGTTGGGGTCGACAACAATTTTCTTTAGAGTCAGTCTTGTTTCCTGAGGAAGAATCCAAGAATTCCATTATTCCTATACACTTTTTTCTATAAAGGATAAACCTCATTTTGCTGCAGCAGTAGGGGCCACGTTCACTAATGGATAGGTAAGATAAGGGGGAGTATGATAAAGCCATACTCGTATTTAAAATAGGTAGTATTAATGAGATTGGGTCCCATCAGTATAGATTTTTAGGGGTTTGCCTTATGTCCAGAAATTGATCGATTGTCATTCTTTTACAATATTCCAGCACTCCAGGAGTACCTCTTTAGAGTGATGGAGAAGCGTCAATAGGTCATCAGTAAATGGTTGTTTTCTTCTACTATGTGTTGCCAGTGCTAGCCCAAGGGAAGTAACTAGCGGTTTCAGGGTGAGCATGAACAGTAGTGCAGCAAGCAGGCAACCTTGCCTAACTTCTTCTAAGATGAAAAAGGATGCTGATTTGTCTATGCATGGGCTAAACTCTTGACTTGGCTTATAAGGGCCTTAGGGCCAATTGCCTAGTAACTTCCTACGATCTTATAAGATATAATTGTCCAGCTGGACCACAGAGAATGAACATTAGTATATTGCTTTAAATTATGTGGTGAATATTGTAAGAAGGCCTAAACATCCCAGAGTATTGAACAGGTAAGGCCATATTTTCTTTCCACTCCACTAACTACCTTGATTATAGCAAGCTCAGATGCTCATAAGCCTAGTACATATACAGCAGGAACTTCTTATTTTAACATTTGTTAATGTCTGTTATGTACTTCACAGATAAAGATTCTAGTTGTCTACTGATTTACTATGTTCTTCATCTGTTAATATGTTGTAAGTAATTGCTATGTAAATTGTTAATCACTACGTAATCCAATGTAACTACTGTCTGTTTATTTTAACTGTGGAGCTTTTCTCCCCAGGCCTCCGCTGAAAATGGACCTACATCCAGTCAGACACTCCCGGTCAACAAATATAAATAAATAAATAAATAACCAAATAAATAAATATTACATTATCAAAGGATTTCTTACAGGAAGCAGTTTCTGATGTCCTTTCTCTAGTCATAGAATGACTTATAAAATGGTATGCCATGAGGTCCAGCCCATTACAACCCCCACCAAATAACTAACATTTTAAGTGATGTTTTACTTGTGCATTTTATTTGATTGAATGATACTGGTCATATGATTGTTGATTAAATGTATTTAACTTTTTTATATTGTTGGTCAGTTCTAGTAAGTTTCATTTGTTAAAGAATGAAAATGCTTAACTAAAAACTGAATAAATGGGTCCTGGAAGAGTTCTGGTTATGAAGTTTAGTAGTAGTTCTGTTTGCTGTTTTCTCACACTTTTTTCAACTGTCTTTAAAGTTTACTATTAAGGGAAAAAAACAAATAAGCAAGATTAAGAATGGTCAATGATGGAGTCATGTGAGCATAGTAGAGTGCTATCTGGTTAGCATATGAGGTAAATATCACTGAAACTAGAAACCGCTGTTGCTGTGATTAAAGCAGAAACTGAATGGAATTCTGGCATGGTTCATGTTACACAAATTCAAATGGTTGACCTTAGCGAAGAACTAGGCCCAGATTTAAATTAAAAAGGAATACGTGGAGAAAATCAAAACAATTTATAGTCTGTCATGATAAAGAAGAATTAAATATGCAAGATGATATAATACATTTGATTAAACAAGTGGATCAGAAGAGCTGCACACAGTGCTGAAATATTACAAATTCAAAATATAGCAGCAAATGGCTTGGAACAGTCAAAATTCCTCTTATTAAGCTGCTCCATCGTTTATATTGAGAAATATTTTGTCATCATTTGGGAAATGTCAACTGATTCAGTCATATGTGTATATTAATGCAGCATCGGTTTAAAATGCAATATAAATGTTGTTGTATCTTTTGGCTTTTCCCGGTTAGGGGTTGCCACAGCGGAACTCCGGTCCGCTAATAAATGGCAGCAGATTTTTACATACCGAGTTGCCAGCCCTGACGTACAACCTTCAACGAAGGTACTCCCATTCACACATGTTTCCACACAGAAGACGCTTTAGCTGAGAATCGAACAGGATAAAGTCTTACTGTGAGGCGACAATGCTACCGCAGCACCACCACCGCAGTACCATTCAAAATACATAGCAATTAGGTCACCAGAGAGAAGAGAAGCAGAGAAGTTACATGAATGCAATGCCTTAGCAATAAGTTACCATTTAAATGTGCTGCAGGATTAAGAGAGTACAGTGGTGCAAGTAAACTTACTGTAACAGTAGATATTCCAATGGTCATTGCTACAGTAGCCTTAGCTATATGGGTTCTCTCCTGCCAAGGATTTAACAGCTGGTCAGCTTTCAAACCTTCAGGGCACCCACCTTCCACATACTCAAAGTGTCAGACATCTTGAGCTGAGTGGAATAAAGTATAAGTCTGGGCATCAAGCCCTTCACAGCTTTCTTGCCGGCAGACAGAGGGAGGCTGAGTCCTGAAAGGAATATGCTATGAAGAACAAAAAATAAATAACTACACCCTGGCATAGACAACAGACCAAACAAAGGTGGGGGGTGCAGCTACTGCAGCAGTGATCATTCAAACATTTACTGTTATTGTAAGTTTACTTATACAGCTTACTATGTTCATCAGATTGATTACTGCTACAGTAGTGTTACCTGTATGGGTAGCTTACCCTAGCTTACTACATTTGGGAAGAGTCCAAGACCACATGAAGAATGGTCCTTGCATCGCCTGATCTAGACCTAGAGAAGGAATCAATCTTATAGTTCTGCTTTGTAAAAGTACATACAGAGGACCATGTAGCAGCTTCTAGAATACTTTTTTAGAATACAACCCTTTCTAAAAAGCCATAGATGAAGCCAGGGCTCTGGTAGAGCTGGGCTTGACCCTTCCTAGAAGAGTTTTGTTGTGGTGAGTATAACAAAATTCAACAGGTTTAGGCAACCATTTGGAAATAGTATATTTTGACACAGGTTGCCCCTTCTTATTATATTCACAAGAAATGAACAAGTGATGTGAACATCTAAAAGATTTAGTTTTTTTTTAAACAAGAAACATCTTTATTAAATTATCACTTATGACACAGGCAATCATGCATTTATATGGCAACCACCAAAATTAGACTCAGTAAGGCCTTACTATTTCTAGGCAATTTTGATTCTGTATCATAGCTCAAAAAATCATGTCTCTACTTACATCAATTTGTTCTGCCAGCTCATTATGCTCCCAAAATATATATTCCTTATTACCTCTTTCTTCCCATCACACCTCCAATATTTGCTATCTGAGGAAAAATTCTCTAGAGGTTTCTTGGAGTATAAAAATACCTATGTAAATATTTCCAAGCAAAAATACTAAAGCTTCTAGATTTTTTTGCATATTTGGGAATCCTACACATATCCCCATTGTTTCTTTGTGAATCACTTCTCCAGTCTCTTTTCCCCAATACTTTCTACTCACCTCTGCTTGGTTCTTATAGTTATCAAGCAATATGTTATATGCTGTACTAATCATTCCTTTTTAACAGCAGCTTTCCTTCTGGATCCTACCAAAAACTCTACCAGAGCTGGTCTTTCACTTAGGATCCCCCTATTCCTTTCTCGTTGCATATACTCTGATATCAATCCTTGACAGGGAAGGCAATCTCTAGCCCGCAGTCCAAATAAAATCTTGACCCCTTCCCATCCTATTCACTTTCCCTCTCTAAATTTTTGCATCCAATACCTTGGTTCATTTGCAAGTTTTCTCCAGCAAATTCCAGCACCCCCTTGCCTATTGTCTGCATCCCTAAATGCACTCATCTCTATTGGCAGAATCTCGTTTCTCAAGTCCCGTGTTGGTTTAGTTATTAAAATACTCTCGGATACTTTCTGAATATAATATTCTGTATGATTATTGTTATTCTCTTTAAGGATCTGCATCCCAAATCTCAATATCTCCTTGTTTCTTGGGCTTCCCCCTTTTCATCATCATCCCTTTCCACTTTAAATTATAGCTTTATTCTTGTGCTATGTACATAAGCCTTAACTGTTTAGCTCTAAAATAGCTTTTCAAATCAGGTAATCCCAAACCACATTCTATGTGAAGGATCAGCTTATCCCACTTGACTCTTGCTGTCTTCTCTTCACAGATAAAATCCTTCAACTCTTTATTAGTTACTATCCACAACTTTTCTTCCAATTAATAAAAATATGCCTGGCCTGTATATAAAACTAAAGAGACTAAACATTTTGACTATTTTTTATCCGTATCTGTAAAACAGTTTCCAATTTTGCAGTTTTTGTATTATCTTTTGTTTAGCCTCTTCCCACATCATTTTGTCATGTCCCCACAAACATAAGTATTGCTGAGCCAATTTGTGTATAGGTACATATCTTACAGCTATTGCCTTTGTTTTATCTTCGTCAATTTTGTATCCGGAAAAGACTTGAAACTGTCTCAAAATGTTCCAAAACATTGAAATGTCCTTTTCTGGTTTTATCAGGTACAAAATAATATCATCTGCAAATAAAGCCAGTTTATCTTGACTACCATACCAATTGCATCCTTGAATTTCTGAGTCCCTTATTTTCTTTGCCAATTTTAATAAACAAAACGCAAATAACAAAGGGGAAAAAGAACACCCCTGCCTGGTTCCTCTGCTCAAACATAACTTATCAGAGAGGAACCCACCCACTTTAATTTTTGCCTCTGATCCCTCATATATCCTCCCAATCAACCTTGTACTTTTATCGGGGAATGCAAATGCTTCCATTGCCGTACTCATAAAATGCCAGCTTACTCTACTGAATATTTTCTTTGCATCAAGACCCACCAAAAACAGTTATATTTTCTTACATCCTGCTGCATGTCTTCCGTAAACTGGTACCTAAAAGGAATTAAGATCCTCTCAATAAGGTAGTCAACCTGAAGTTGACTGGTGTCAGAGTATACCAAACACCCCTATTCTTGTGAGAGTAGATCCAGTCTGCGAGTAAAGGTTGTGGTAAATGCCCCTTGCCATTTCCAAAAGAAAAGTGAATCAAGGTTGCCTGGGCCAGGAGAGAGTCACCACAATGATATTGAGGGATTCCTTCTGAATCTTCAGAAGTAGCCTGGATGTTAGTGAAAATGGTAGAAAAGCATACAGGAATATTCCTGTCCAAAAAAAAATAAAACATCTGTATTCCAGGCCTTCTTGCATGGAGTCCTTAAGAAGAATTTTGCCAGCTCATTGTTCAAAGAAGAGGCAGAGAGGTCTACTCGAGGAACTCCTCAACTATGGATTAAATCTTGGGAGACCTCTTGCTCTTGTTTCCATTTGTTAGGGTTCCCTTGTCCTGTTCAGCTTGTCTTCCAAACAGTTTTGCTCTGACAGAAAATAGGATGCCTATAGAGCGAGGCTGTGTTGTGAAGCCATATCTCAGGCAAACATGGCTAGTCTGCAGAAGGTGTACAACCTAGTTCCAGCTTGCTTGTTGACGTACCACCTGATTCTGGTATTGTCCACAACAACTTTTATATTTATGTGCTTGCATCTGTCCTTGGTGTCTCACACACCTTGCAGTTTTATCCCTCCTGAAACTGCTCCCCAAACAAATTTCGAGGGGTTTGTAATCACTGCTTGTTAACAGGAGCAAGAAAGGGAGACCTGGATTTAGGGATATTTGTTGTCATCAAGTTATTTCTCTTCTGACAAACCTAGCACTGGGATCTGAAAAGACAAGGGCTCTTGGTGCTGGGACCAAAGAGACTTCAGATATCACTGTATCACTTATGTGGATTCTTGCCAGGGGTCATAAAAATCACAGACCCAAAATCCTGAAGTATTCCCTTACAGTGACTGAAGTCTGAATGGAAAACCTTAGAAACAGACATAGATATAGATGTATTTTCTTCAGTGGATGAAAAGGTCTTTGAACTGTGGTTTCTAGTTGACAACCCAGAAACACAATCCTATGAGAGACAGTCAAGAAAGACTTTTGAATGTTCTCTTGGAATCCCAGCTTGTGTAAGTGATCTCTCACCCAAGAGAGGAAGACTCACGACACCTTGAAACAGAATACAAAGATAAGCTAGTCATCTAAAATTTGGAAAAAAGTGGTTACCCTGTAACCTGCAATGAGCTATCACTGGAGTTTGACACTTTGTAAATAATCTTGATGCAGGGTAGTCCCAAGTGTAAAGAAGAAAATCGTTAATGTAATCTAGACACACATAACCTTAAGAAATGCCTGAATTCGGGATGAATAGGGAAGTAATGATAAGCATCTTTTAAAATCTAGTATTACCAGGAACCTTGAATGAGGAAGAAGTAACAGGATGTGAAGTAACAATTTGATTTTGGGCACTGTCACAGACAGGTTTACGAAACAAAGAGCAATGGTCACATGGGAGAATCTGAGAATGCAGCCATACAAACCTCCTTAAAACAGTACCAGTGGCCATAGGTCTTGAGGATGCACAATGAGTCATGACTTTTGCAATAGAAGAAATTACATTATTTAAATTAAAATTTTCTTCATAACAAGAAACTGCAGACAAAAATTCCTTATATCTTCACATTTAGTCAGGACAAACCTTAACATATGAGCCTGACAATTCAAAATTCTGAAAATCAAAGTTGCATACACTTTTGCCCGTAGTTATCAACAATCTTCCCATCCTTTTCAGACCTAGAATGGAATTAACTGTTTATCAGCAGAAGGATTAACTAAATCAATAGCTGCTGGATCCAGTTAGCCCTGTAGTCGGTACGCTGCTATAGGTGCCACTGGATTCCTGACTTCTTTTGTGATGCCTTTCCATGCTGTTCAGTCCATGGCAATGTTCTGGCCTCCTGTAGGTTGAGTCACCAGCTTCTCAGGTCCTCTTCAACCTGTTTAGCTCACGTCTTCTTTGATGAGATTTGTGAACTCTCCAGTTCATGCGGCGCTCTCTCCATTGTCTGTATGGCAAGTGGCAGTGTCCATCCAGCATGTGTCCAAACCAGCACAGGCTCCTCTTGTGGATATGTTTGCTGATCATTGGCTTATGATCACATCTGGTCCAGATGCTCTTGTTTCTAATGCACTCATGAACTGAGATTCCCAAGATTTGGTGCAGGCATTGCATTTGGAAGATCTTAAGCTTGTTCAGGTCTGGCTTCAGGAGGATCCACACTTTTGATCCATAAAGGAGAACTGTCAAGATCAGTGCTTGGAAAAGGCAAATCTTGGTGATGATAGAGATGTTTGTCCTCTTCCCTAGACACTACTTTAGTGAGCAAATGCTGTGGTGGCTTGTCCAATCCTGCTATGGACTTCATTTGTTGATCCACCATCATCTCCTGGACCAGTGAACCCAGATACTTGAATTCTTTCATTTGTCTGATATGTACCCCCCCCCCCCATGGTGGATGGTGGCTTGTGATCCAATGGGCAACATCACAGTGATCTTGTCCATGTTTATCCATAGGCTATACAACTGGGTGATGCAAGCAATGTTGTATAGGATATCTGTGGCCTCAGCATCACTCTATGTGAAAATGGCGCTGTCATCGGCAAATATCAGGTCAGTCACAGAATGGGCTTCATCGTACTCTGCTCCTGCCCTCAAATACTCTCTTCATGATGGCTTCCACCACTATGATGAACAGCAGTAGAGAGACTGCATCCCCTGGATGGACACAGGTCTGGATGATAAGCTCTTCAGACAGTTCGTTTCAAATGCATACCTGGCTATAGGAACCATTGTATGACGTTTTAAGGAGTTTGATGATTTTCATCTGCACGTGTTCAGTCTCCAATGTCTTCCACAGGGCAGGCCAGTAGATGCAGTCAAATGCAGACTTCAAATCAATAACTGTGCATTGTCCACACTGGATTCTTTCCTCCATTAGCTGATGGATGGCAAAAATTTGATCACAGCATCCTCTGGTCTGAATCCAGCCTGTTCTTCCCTGCTGGTTTGATCATCATGTTTCTGCAGCATGGATTGTATGAACTTCATAAAGACTTTGCCAATGATGGAGAGCAGGCTGATGCCATGGTAGTTCTTGCATTCCCTGTTGTCCCCCTTCTTGTGGATTGGTACGATGATGGCCTTCTTCCATGTGGATGGCATCTGTTCCATGACCCATAGCAGAATTACCAGTATGTGGAGTCAGTGTAGTAGGATATCACCTCCAGCCTTGATTGCTTCCACAGTGACCTGATCTATTCCTGGTACCTTGCTGTTTGTCAGTGTTCTGATAGCTGATTTCACCTTTTCAACTGCTGGCTTTGCATCAGTCACTAGGGCCTCAGGGAGATTAATGGTTGGTAGATCGACCATTGGTCTATGAGGTGGGTCATGGTTGTAAAGCTCTTGAAAGAATTTCAGGTGTTTACAAGGTGAGCACATGAATGTCCCTTCCTCTTTTTTGATGTTGTTGCTGGTGGGCTTGATCTTCTCACTCAATCATTTGAGGGTGCTGTACAGGGTCTGGCACTCATGTCTGGATGCCACCCCTTTAAGGTCGACTGCCACCTGGTCCAATACTCTTCCTTTTCTACTTTCAGGCTCTGGTGAACGTCTTGACTGAGGTGTTGGCATAATTTGTAGTTGACCAGCTTTGCCCACTTCCGTTAGACTACAAGATCCAGGTACTCATCTGATATCCATGGCTAACATTGACAGTGACTCTGGAAAACATTGGCACATTTGAGAAACAGTCTCAGAGAAAGACAACACCGCACAGGGATAGTTAGAATCTCTCCTCTGAGTCTCAATCAGAAATCTGAGGAGAAAACCCTGTATCTGCCCATTCATCCTCCTCTCTAGAGTCAGAATCTTGAAATCTCTTCAGCAAAAAAGGTATCCATCTTTATTTTACAAGAAACTACTTTAGAAGAAGGATCAGTAGCCTGAATTAAATCTTAAGCCTGTCTCAGTAAACTAGTCCTGTCTAATAATATTTGAGGAGGAATAAATACATGTTTAGTTTTCTGTTTCTTTTTGACACGGAAAATGGGACTACAGTGTTATTAATGGCAGCAGCAGGTTCCCCAGACATGGGCACAAAATTCTGACAAAATGGGTATGCATTCCCTGTTCCCTTTTCCAGGACCAACAAGAGTGGCTCTCCTTTGCTCATTGAGGGGACCCCAACAGCCGCAGAGGATATGGCTAACCCCTAGTCCATAACAGTTATAGGTGCTGCACCAGAGAGATCCAGGGAAAGAGAGTGATCTGAGATTCAACAAATAGCCACAGCGGAGTCACCCAGCTGATGCTGAGGCAAACTGCTAGCCTGCAATAATGGCAAAGGCTATTTGTTTAACTTTTTTGTGGCTGGAAGTACCGACCCTGGGACCAACAGACTGTTCCATGGTCAGCCCAATAATGGTGCCTTTTCCCAAGGGAAAACAAGCAGCAAATGCTGGTAAAAACAAAAAGTCTTTAAAAGTCACTTGTTTCACAAACACAGTAAAAAGCACTGTAAACACTTTGCCAGCCCCACAAAGTAAAATAAACAATTTCTCCACAGAACATTTTCATTACTTTAAACAACTTTTAAACTGACAGGAAAAAAGTGTCTCTCTTTTAAAGTATAGCAGTCTTGTGACAGTCCATTTAAACACAAACTCTTATCTTTAAAATAACTTTCATGAAGAATAAAGTATTAATAATGAACAAAATTATTAAATGGATTTTTTTTAGAACTTGTCTGCCCAGTACAAGCTGACTATTGATTGTCAAAGCCTCCAAGAAGCATACTTTTCAGCTACAGTAAAGCTCTGAAGGGCTTGGCACCAAAACTTGCTTTTGTCATCTCAGCTCAAACTGCTTGAGAGTTTGGGCACATGGAAGGTGCCTAGAAGCATTGGAAGCTAATCTGCTGTTATATCCTTGGCATATCCTTGTTATATCCTTCCCCAAAAGTTCCTCACCAAAAGGATAAAGGGACTCCAAAATCTGTCATATGCTGCCAGATTGAAGAAACTCCAGCTCTATTCAGTCGCATACCGTCTGCTCAGAGGTGACATGTGCCTGACATACAAGGCCATGTCCAACCCGGAATTAATGGACATGCTCCACCTCAAAAAATCCAAATCCACCAAAACCACTAGAGCAAGCAACTTAAACCTTAGCACGGATATAAATAGGACTTGCTGGAGGGATAGATTTATCACTCAGAGACTCCCTATGCTGTGGAATAAAATGCCGGTCCATGTGAGGCAGAGCACCTCGCTGGCTCTGTTCAAGAGAAATCTTGACCTGTGGATGGGAGATCGTAGGTTTACCCCGGGAATCATCTCTGTGTCACTGCTGGACAGAGGCACAACAAACTAATGGGTACAGTATTTTTTCATATAAGGGGTGGCGTAAGCCACAAAACTTTGGGCTAGACTTATAAATGCCTTAGGGCAGATAGCCTAGTATAAACCTATGAACCTATGAACCTATGATATAATACATATAGCTAAGGTTACTGCAACAGTGATCAATATGATGAACATCTGACATCTAAGCTTACTTAAACACCAGCAGTTCAGTTCACCAAAGTAAATTGTTCAGGTTTAGATAATATTCAATGAAGAATTCAACAACATAGAGATTAGTGGGGTAACAAAATGACTCAGGCCCCAGCTAACATACCCTACTCCACCACAACCCTTAGCTACCTCATAAAACATACCATACCATATAGGCATCGAAGGAACTTGGAGACAAAACTGGGTTGGGTTGCATGGCTAGGTTTGTAAAGACCCCAGTACTCATTAGCCTAGTATAAACCTATGAGATAAATAACATTACTAACATATCCCAATTCTTATTTCTTTGCTTACTCTCTAGCACATCCCCCAATGGAAAAATGTACATATATATATATATATATATATATATATATATATGATGCGTTAGTGTCACATATACTTAAGTTTGATATTGTTTTTCTTGGTTTGTTTGTGTCTTTCGGCTTTTCACGGTTAGGGGTCGCCACAGTGGAACTCCGGTCCACTAATGATTGGCAGTAGAGTTTTACGTGCTGGCTTGCCGGGCCTAATGCACAACCTTCAACGAAGGAACGCCCATTCACGCATGTCGCCACATAGAAGACGCTCTAACTGAGAATCGAACGGGCAACGTCTAACTGTGAGGCGACAATAGTTTCTACTTTTGTGAAACCTATTGACTGGTAATTATACATTTTTTTCTTTCTTGTACTGCAGTGTGCTTTACTGTTTCTTTTGTTTCTCTTTGGTAACTAGGTCATAGCTGAAAGGTGACTTTCATGACTAGTCCTACTCAAAATAAAATGCATAATAAATAAAGATATACAGCCTAAATGTAATTAATTAAATAACAGAAACAAAAGCAGCCATACATAGTAATACAAGGTAAAGCAGATAGAAAATGCCAGGTTTAAAGGAATCAGGCCTTCTTATAATGACCATTTCTCGGCCTGTCTAGTTATTTTTCATTTCTTTACGGGATCCAATGAATATACTGACTGTAGATGCCAACATTCTAACATGGAACCCAATAAAACTCCTCTTGCTGTTCTATCTTCACTCTTCCAATTACATAAGCAGGCTTACTTAATTAAAATAAATAACACTACGTCTGCAGTTAGTACACTACCAAATCTAAGAAACAAACCACATATCACAATGTAAAACATTAAACTACATACATTTATGAGGGCAACTCTACCTCCTGCATCCTGCTATTTATAAAAAGCATGATTTTCAACAAAAATATAATACTGTATGAAGACAACAGCTAGTTTCACTTTATTATCCTCTCAAATACATTACATTATGGAGGAAGGTCTCCATGGAGCAGAGATATAAAGACCTAACTACAGCTCAGTCGACCCAGGTTCAATTCGCAGCTCAAAAATCTGAAGCGCTGGTAAAGAGTAATGGGAACTGCCCATTGAAGGGAAAGGAGGGGGCTTGTCTAGGCATTCCCTGTGGGTGAAGGAACATTGTCCAAAGAGAAGGAGCAGCCCTTGGACATACATGGTAATCAGAGGGATGGGGAATCAAGGGATAGGTAACAAATGAAAACAAAGTCTTCAGTGTAAGCAGTCAGCAGCACAAACGCTGAGGACATCATTAGGTTCCACACTGACACTGGTCCCAGCCTTGGAACAGTGCAAATCCTGAGGACATCATTAGGTTCCACACTGACACTGGCCCCAGCCTTAGAACAGTGTAAACCCTGAGGACATCATTAGGTTCCACATTGACACTGGCCCCAGCCTTAGAACAGTGCAAACCCTGAGGACATCATCATTAGGTTCCACACTGACACTGGCCCCAGCCTAAGAATGGCGCAAACCCTGAGGACATCATAAGGTTCCATACTGACACTGGCCCCAGCCTTAGAACAGTGCAAACCCTGAGGACATCATAAGGTTCCACACTGACATTGGCCCCAGCCTTAGAACAGTGCAAACCCTGAGGACATCATTAGGTTCCACACTGACACTGGCCCCAGCCTTAGAACAGTGCAAACCCTGAGGACATCATTAGGTTCCACACTGACACTGGTCCCAGCCTTAGAACAGTGTAAACCCTGAGAACATCATAAGGTTCCACACTGACACTGGCCCCAGCCTTACAACAGTGCAAACCCTGAGGATATCATTAGGTTCCACACTGACACTGGTTCCGGCCTTAGAACAGTGCAAACCCTGAGGACATCATTAGGTTCCACATTGACACTGGCCCCAGCCTTAGAACAGAGCAAACCCTGCGGACATCATTACGTTTCACACTGACAATGGTCCTAGCCTTAGAACAGTGCAAACCCTGAGGACATCATTAGGTTCTACACTGACACTGGTCCCAGCCTTAGAACAGAGCAAACCCTGATGACAACATTACTTTCCACACTGACACCTGCCCTAGCCAGAGGTAAGTCTGGGGGCTCTAGGAGAGGATGGAAGACACAGCGGAGGAATAGTGCTTGAGTAAGCCATAGAGAATGAAGCGGAAAGGAAACAAAAAATAAAAAACAAACACAGAGAAGGGTCTATTAACAGGAGATATTTTTTCTTGATTTGAAAAGGACCACAACCTTCTAATAAATAAACTTAATTTTTTTCATGTAGACATAATTTAGAAATTATTTTCTAAAATATCTTTTGCAATTAATCCTCTAAATTGCAGATTAGCTGCAGGGTCCTTAATAAATGGTGTTCCTCTGTGTTAAGTGATAGGTCTGCCATTCTTTCCACTCTAGATAAATAACCTGTCATGGAACGTGCCACACGTACACGTGGTATTTAAGTGCACATATACTTCTTCATTAAATTAGCTCCAATAGTACAAAATGATTTTGTCTTAATTTGCAATTATCTTGCCAATAACTATTATCTGTTATTAACACTAGTAAATTAATGGTGTGGTGTTTGGTATTTACTAGAAGATTATCTAATATTTTTACCTCCTTTATTGTTGACCCATTTATTACTTTACTTCATTTTAAGAAACAGCAAAGATCTTTGGGTTCTTTTAGATGACACACGCTACTGCAACAACTTAAGGGTGCTGATAGTGTCTCTCATCTATTTATGTTTTAATTCCAAGAATTAACTATCCTTATCCATTATCAGCACTTTACAGCCTAGCTACTAAACATCACAGCACATCTACTCAATTGCCAAAATAGCTACCTATATCTGACAGGTCTAGTTACAGACTGGACACATTCACCTTAAAACTGCTTAATGATGACTACTGCCCATCCCCTGCAACTAAACTGTTAGTATTCATATGGCCTTAGAAACATTATTACAACTAAACCATACAGAACTTCTATCTCACTAGCCATGAGAGAAATATCCTTCTACAAGCTTACTCCTGCTGCAAATAACAGTCTAACTAAAGAATGAGAAGCTTTAACAATCTCTCTCACTATTTAAGAAAAAGTTAATGGAACCGTTATTTCAACAATACAAATTTGTTCATTTTAGAGATGATAACACACACATATGAATACGTTTATTTGGTTTTGTTGCATGTTGTAATGTGTTGTGTGGTCAGTGTGCTCAAGGTTGTAAAGTAATCCTGACTGGGGTGCCAAGCCATCATAGGACATACACAGTCACTCATACGTGATATGCACAGTTATAGTCAGTTTGCGGAAGCACAATTCTCCTACACTATGTCTTTGAGATGTGGAAAAAATTGGTGTCCCCAAAAAGAACAACTTGGACACCTGTGCAGGCTCTATACACAAGGCAACCCAAATGAGAACCCAGTGCTGCACTGATAGTGCAATATATTTGACTTAAATTGCAGTAAAAGAAATATGTGCTGTTAACTCCTTACTTCAGGCTCTTCTGTTCAGTGAGCTACTCAGTTGCAATACTGACATTAAAGAAAAGAATGACAATTACTGAGGTGACACAAGTACTGAAATACTGTGTTGGTTGCCCAAAGCGAACAGGTCTTCAGGTCTTCCATCTGTGCCTCGAAAGTAAACCTGTCGGGGCATGTTGTAGACTAGATTATACTGAACAGGAATGTTTTACAATACATATTCAGAATTCATAACAGGAAGAAGAATTCAAAGAATACTGCAAATACACATATTTAGTAGTGTCAGCGGAATAAAATGTCCTTGTATCTCTATCCGTCTATCACATACTTTCCAGAACTCTTTTTTCACCCTTGGTGTTCTGAAAACCTAAGTCTTGTCAGACAACACAGTAAATCTCACATAAATAAACATTTTCATTCAACTGTTTCTTCTATGTGTTTCAAGGCCACTATGTATTTCTGTCATTATGCATTTCAGTGCATTATTAATACTTTCACGAATGACAGTGACAAATGATTTTTGGCATTTCAATTCTTAAGCGAGCTTGGAATTAATTTGATTCATATCGACATACTTGCTTGGAGTATAGAAAGGATAAATACTAAAAGACATCAGATGCCTCTCACTGTTTTACCAGGCTAAATATGTAAAGTTCAACTGGGACTGAGGCTTTAGGATGGATGGATGATGAACTACAACTGGCTGTTGGGAAACCTATTATCACAGGATGATGGAAGATGTTTACCTCACAGATGCAAGGTACAGGGCTTGATTATCACCTTTCAGGGTAACTGGCTTGGCATAAAATGGTCTACAGGGGCAGCTTGCCTAGTACTTACATATGGACCTATGAACAAACTGGGTGAAGTTATTAATAAACACGTGTCCACAGGTAAATTTCACCCAGATAATAACACCAACTCACCATGATGAAACAGTTATATTTAGAGACTTTCCATGAAAAAAAGTCACTGGGTATTATGGTACAAACTGCCCTAAACAGTAAATATGCAAAAAGTCAAATTATTAATGAGGGGATCTGTAAGGAAAGCTAAGGTGAAAGCTTGTTGTACACACTACAGAAAACAGCAAGACTTTTTATAACCATGATAGACTTGCTTCCAAAGAGACAATCATATTTCATTTAAGGAGGGGAACAACATTATTACTGCTAACAACAAAATAGCAGAACTGTTTTACAAGACATTTGTAGGTAAGAGTCAGACTTTTATATCTCCTCCAAATTTCCTTGAGCTTAAGTAGCATCACAACTGTCCACCAATAACAGAATAATGGGCCAAACATCCTCAATATAAAGCTAGAGAAAAATTCTGCCACAGATTCTGATGGTCTAAATAGATACTCTTAAGCTCAATGCTAAAAAGTATATCACTGTATCCTTTAGGAAAGCAGGAACTACCTTGTTTCTATCACATTCCCCTCACAAAACACTCAGCTGTCAGAGTCGCAGCTACAGCTACTGACAATTTGACTGAAATGTAGCCACAGTTGCTCAGAAATCCTTCTGTTTAGCTCAGATGATTATGCTATTTTCTTCAGTCCAAGGATGTTTTCATATTTCTGTACTCCTCCATTAATAGGCCCATAACTGAACACAACAATACCCTGCATGTAACTCCCCGGACATATGATTCAACTTGAAAGACCTCAATATTTTCTCACAAAGAAATTAAAGGGTATGAATTGCATTACCTATACAGAACACATTAAAGTTCTCAATCTCTCTCTCTCTCCTCTGTCATATATAGCATTTTCAGAGGTGAAATCTGCTTGGCCTACAAGGTTTTAAATGACTCAGTCCTGAGTGACCTCCTCCATATTCCCAAAATAAACAACACTAATGGCACACATTGTAAAGACCTTAATTTTCTCCCCAAAATAAATCAAGCCTGCTGGCATGATCCATACCTCACTCAAAGAACCTATACTTCACTATAGCAATCTAATTAATTTTTACAATAATATATTTGTACTGACGGATTACCCATGGATATTATAGTTTATGAATAAGCAATGACTTTCAACTTGTCTATACCCAGGTTGTTTGATGTCTTGTGCTATGTCATTTCTCCCCAGGCCTCCGCTGAAAACAGGCTCTGTGGAACCTAGTCGGACATTCCCGGTCAACAAATGTTAAATAAATAAATAAATGCCCACACTTGATGTTCCAGGAAGGAAATTAAAAAAACCCTCAGATTAAGGATCAATAAAAGAAAAGAAACTCAGCAAAGTGTTATCATCTACAAGCATAAACATACTGCCTTCTTGACCAGGGGCAGACTGGGACAAGAATTAGACTCTGGCACCATAAGAACCACCAGCCCATTTTCAATAACTAGTGTGCCTGAATAAGTAAAAGTCCTTGATTTTAATTCTCAAGGGGTTGTCATGTTGAAAATGTTATGCTGTTCCACAAAATGCAATGAATGGTCTAAGAGCATACAATTTACATTTGAAAGCAGTCCCCCTGGACCATGCATAAGAAGGAATGTGCTACCTTACAGCACACACAGGTTAAAACCCCTTACTCCTTCTTAACAGAAATAATGCATGTGCAGCTATTGTGGGATATCCAACATTACAATCTATTATCAATCAAGTTAAGAACTTCTAAAGATTTGTTATCATTCACTGTAGTAGCAGCATAATTGTTGTTACTCATTGCAGGCTACAGCATGTGTATAAAAGATAGTGTGCTACATAATCTCCTGCAGAAGTATAGTGAGATAGGAGGGCCTGGGCATTGGCATAGTGCCCTACGCTTTATAGAAGAGGGGTTTTAGGACCCTGCAGAGTATATGCACTCCTCTCTCAATCGCCAGCTGCAGTGCAGTGAAAGCGGAACTGCTGGAGGAGACCTTGCCAGCTGGGGCGGAGGAGGACAGAAAGAGAAGAAGAAGGAAGACCTGAGAAAGCAAACTCAAAAAAGAGTCCAGGCCTGGGACTGGCAAAGGGTAACTGTGAAGACTGGTAGAAATGTGAAGGCTGCCAGCCTAGCCAAATAGAATTTTATAGATAATTCTATCATTTATAAATATCAATGTAAAATACAGGCTGGTTTTCTTAAATGAAAGAATAGGCTGTTAAATGTTGAACTTCAACAATGTGGCAACAATGCCCTCTGCTGTAAATAAAACTAAGTCAAGCATTTCACATCTGTTCTTTGAAATTAAAATTATGTCTTGCATGTCCTTTGATCTCTAGAGCTCGGAGCCATTTGGTCTGGGCTAGCACATTCTTTCTATTGTTTTAACTTAAGGAATAATTACTAGAGTGCACATGTGAAATGTCTTTTATTGTTGTAGCTTCCTGAGCAGGTGTTAGCTTGCTAAATAATGTAGCCTGTTGGCCTGGGAACCCCAGGCTAAGTGTCAATAATTATGTAATGCATATACTGGGAAACCTAAGTGTAAAAAGTGATGTAATCTGGGAGGGTTCAGCAGAAATGTTTGTTAGTGATTTTAAAAACTATTGCTCAGAGAGAGACTGTAAGCATTTTTGTCTTGAGATCTGACTCATCAGCACTCTGCCTGTCGTCTTATGTAAGTTATCTTAAACTTGTGTTTTCTTTTAGATAGCTAGAATTTAGAAAGTTTAGACTAAGTGTTTTACTGTTACGTCAGAACTGTACTACTGAATTATTTTAAGTATTTCTGTGTGATCTCTGAATTTTTGACTAACACTGTATAGTAGAAAGTATTATCTTGTGGCTTTAATTATTTATTATTAAATATTTTAAAACCTTTTAACTGTGGCTGGTTTGTGTAGAGATAATTTAAGCTCTTTAGAGTACTTGTATGCCTTTGGTAAACTGTACATAACCACTCTAATAAGCCTTGACTGTAATCACACTTACCAATTGGATAATAATATTGCACAGTAATAATTGGACACCCTTTTTAGGGCCTTTGGGTAGCTGATAGTATTAGTGGGTGGTGGCAGCTGGTACTACCGTATAGTCTGGGTAAAAGAGGCACAGCTGGAGAACCTGTGCCAACCTTCCCCATAAGTGTCTGTGTGGTTGTATAACCTCTTATCTCAAAGTGTGTGCATGTCAGTTACTTGGGCAGGGACCTGAAGCACTGGTTGGACAGAGAGGGTGCTGGAGGTTTTAGTTTGCCCACTAAGCTGAGATCTGGACCCTATAGCTGTGCCAGTGGGGAGTCTTATTGGCGACCTGGGGAGCAAGGGAACGACCAGCCCCGGACTGACTGTGATCTCTTTGTGCTCTTAAGGGAAATTGCGCTTTACTGTGTAAATTTGTTATCCTTTCCTCCTATATGAGACGCCCTCTCTGGTGTTAGTGGTGAGGATTGAGGCTCGTTGATTGCTGGGCCAGGGCACGGGCGTCACAGTAACTACCAGCAGTCATTTGATTAATGTATTGCATTTCTAATGGACCATTAACTTTTAGCCTTTTGTAGATACAAAGGAGTCCCAGTTTAATGGTGGAAAGGGGAAATAAATCTGATAATGTTTGAAGGGTTTGCAGATCCTTCTTAATATTTGGTATGGTTTGCTCTTGAACTCCAAATAATATCATTAAGGCATTGTATGTCGGGTTTGGGGAATGCGCCAAAGCATTGGGCTAAGCCTAGAAACATGTGCAAAAGCAAATATAGCATCAGCAAAGAAAGGTTACTATAGAAAATACTAACAACATTTTAGATGCTTTGTAGATGTGTGTGCCCATTAAGATTTTTTTTTAATCATGCACTTGAAACACTGGATTGAATATGACTCTAAGACAAATCACAGCAAAGTTTGTCATGAAATGGTTGGTTCACCCTGCCAGGAAATAATTAAATACAGAAATTATCTGGTCAACCCCGCCAGGAAAAAAACAAAATACAGAAAGCATCTGGTTGAACCTGCCAGGAAAAATGCAGAAATTATCTGGTTGGCTCTGCCAGGGGAAAAAAACTGAGAACTCACCATAAATGGATTGCTGATTTTCTCTTCTTTGGTCACTCATTGCTGGTCTCTCCATTCTCTCTCTCTCGCTCACAACTTAAGCATGGGAAGAGAAGATGAGTGTAACAGGACATGGGAAGAGAAGATGAGTGAAACAGGACATGGGAAGAGAAGATGAGTGTAACAGGACATGGGAAGAGAAGATGAGTGTAACAGGACATGGGAAGAGAAGATGAGTGTAACAGGACATGGGAAGAGAAGATGAGTGTAACAGGACATGGGAAGAGAAGATGAGTGTAACAGGACTAATCAGCAACCATGTCACACGCAGATTATGTAACAGGCTGCTGAATTACATTTGAATATAACTAATAACACTTTGGATGCATTTGGACAATGAAGACCGATAGCTGTGATTTTGTGGATACTGATTTAAATAACAAGCATTTTTTATGCATACAATTTTGAAGAGCACCAGAACTGCCAGATGCCCAGTCCAACCCTGTTTTTCACTACCTTGTAAAAATCTAAAATGTTGCAGTGTTAAAGTAACACACAAAATGCAACACTGCTTAACCATGGGAGACATCTATTCTCTTCTTGCTACACTATTCACAGGCTGTCATTCAGGCAGGCTCGATCACATAACTTTGCTATACTGTAGCAAACAGCTCTCAGTTGCTTACTACAGTTCCCACACCCTACTTTTTGCTTAAATTGCTGCAATCACATGATCATAGCTGCTTAAATATTTAGTGAGAATACTTCTATGTTAAGGGATTGAGCCATCAGGGTGTCAGAATTAGGACCTGTCATTTTTACGTCTCTCTCTCCTAGTATTCAACATACTTTTGTAAATTAAACTTCCTGATGATTGCAAGGTAGTAGCCATGGTAAGTAACACTGAAGACCAATATAATTTCCCTAGTATTATGGACTCTCATTCATTTTCTCAAGGCATTCCTATTCAAGTCCCTTGAAAGAGCAATAGAATATGTGCTGCATGTTCTTCCTCTACCATGAGTGACACACAAATTTGAGTGAATCCATTATTTTACAAAAATAAAATAAAAAAAATAAAAATTCCAACTGTGAAAAGTCTGTTCTACCATAAGTATTTTGCCTGTCTGAAACTAATTCTGTGTATTGCAGGCTGAATGGGGTTGATATAATACCAATATTTAAAATCCAGGAGAATGAATCCATATGAGCAACCTTGGTAATTAACTTCATTTCTGATACATACCACATTATGAATAACAACTCCCTATTAGAAATAGGTAAATGCAATATAATATTCAAGAAAAAACACTGGCCATCACACAGTGGCTGTTCTATAGCACAGACTGCCTACCAATGTAAGAGAATCCAGTAGCTTGAGCAAGTAGAAAAATCAGATAGTTCTACTGTTTGGAGATAGGATAATAGGTTCACAGGAAGTTACTAGGCTAATGGCCCAAGGGCCCTTACAAGCTTAGCCAAACTTACCCTTATTACTACGATCAGCACCTACTGCCCCTGTCCAAGAGGGACACAGGTGGAACCCATGGGGTGAATTTATGGTTACCCATCCAATTGTCCAGTCTGTGTTTGAAGAGGGCCAATGAGGTGCTCTGTTTGATGTGAAGTGGGAGTTTATTCCAAAGGTGTGGTAACCTCTGGGAGACAAATGTGTTCCTCCAACAAGTTCTACTGATGTCACATACCAGGTTTAGGTCCTTACAGTGAGTAACCCATGTGCCATTTGACTTGTGGATGTACACCATTTCCAATAATGCAGGGTCAGAGATCACCTTACATGCAAGGCAGAGATTGCCTTTGAGTAGTCTGTAATAAATAAAGTGACAGTGATTTCAGAAGATTCACATAGGACAGCTGTTGAAACCCTTGAATTTTCCTTGTGAGGAACTTTTGTGGTCTCTCCAATTGATGCAGGTGCTTTGAAATCTACATACTAAAAGGGGCATTGTACTCGATTATTGGCCTATTGAGTGAAGAGTACAGGGAGATGATAACTTCTTTTTTTCTCAACACAATGCCTTTACTTATAAGATTAGCCATATAGAATGCCCTTCTTACCACTGTGGTAACATGGTGATCAAAGGCAAGGCTGCTGTCAACCTGAGTGCCCAGATCTCTCAAAACTGACTGCATACTTAGGGTATTGCCATTGATGTGGTAATTTGCAGGAACATCGGTCTAACTGAAAGGGATGATAATACATTTTTTAAATGAGTTTGAGGTCATGACTTTGGCACCAGTCATTTGTTTGTGTAAGACCTTCTTGAAGGATGTTAACATTGTTTAGAAATTCTATTCACATATTCCCCAAGCCTTTCTGTGTGGGAGGGAAGCCTTCTAGCTTAGTTTTTTTTTTCTTATAACTAGCCAGTTTTCTAGTTTCAGCACTCAAATCTGTTTCTTTGATCTCAGCACTTGTTCAGGAAAAAAAAAAAAAATGTATCTGCTTTTACAGTACTTGTGTTTCTACCTACTTTATTTTACTTTTGCATCATCTTAAAAGTACTCAATTGTATTTATTACTGCTTGGTGTAACTCATTCTAAGCCTTTTGGTTTAAACACTTGGGTTTCGGACCAGTTGTTTTGCACTGAGAGGGTTTGTGGTCTGCATTGTAGTGGCAGAACAGGTAGCTTACATCCTTCTAGGTTGGGAACTGCTGATTGAGGGCTCAGTGTCTGTTATTCTAAAAGTGTATTAATTCTGGTTTAAGCACTTGGGCTTTCAGGCCAGTTATTTTACATTAAGAGGGTTCTTGGTCTGCACTCTTGTGAGAGGAGAGGCTGGACTCTGCCCTTCTGAGCTGGGAATTTCTGGTTAAAGGCTTATAGTGCATGCATATCTGAACTGCGTCTTACTGAAGTTGGTGCGCCTTGTTTGCTGTGGCATAGACTGGATTCGGGCCTGCTGGATCTAGCTTTGTTTGTGTAACTTGAGCACTAATCCAGGCATTCTCTAAAGTATTCAATTGTATTTACTACTGCTTGGTAGTAACTTGATTAAAGTGTAGCTATCATTCTAAGTCTTTTGGATTAAGCACTTGGGCTTCAGACCAGTTGTTTTACATTAGGAAGGTATGTGGCATGCACTGTGGTGGCAGGACAGGTAGCTTTCATCCTTCTAAGTTGGGAACTGCTGATTGAGAGCCCAGTGTCTGTTATTCTTAAAGTGTATTAGTTCTGGTTTAAGCACTTGGGCTTCAGGCCAGTTATTTTACATTAAGAAGGTTCGTGGTCTGCACTCTTGTGGGAGAAGAGGCTGGACTCTGCCCTTCTGAGCTGGGAATTTCTGGTTAAAGGTTTATAGTGCCTGAATATTTGAACTGTATCTTACTGAAATTGGTACACCTTGTTTGCTGTAGCATAGACTAGATCCAGGCCTGCTGAATCTAGCTTTATTTATATGCTTGTTGTTTGTTTGCTTGTTATTTCCCTGGAACGCTAATTCCACCTAATACGCGGCTTCTCAGCGCTTCTGTGGATCACTAGTGATATCTGCATTGCTTACTGTACTTATTTCCTTGTTTCACTTGAAAGAAAGTTACTGTTTGTCGTTTCTGCATTTGAGTTACCTGTAACACATTGCACTTAAGTTACCTGGCACTTGCTCACTAAAGCAATTATATAAGTCAGCACTAAAAATTAAAAGCACTACACCCTCACTCCCCACCGGCCCTTGATTTCAATTATTAAGGAATTCCCAATATTATTCTAGCATGTCCAAAGGTCAGTTGTCAATCTCCTCTCCGGTCCAGCTGGTGAATCTGGGAATCTTGAGGCAATGTTACAACTGCCTCATGTACACAGACAACCCTCTCCTCCTCCCAACAAATTCCAACACATGTGAGAGATGCAACCATATAGCCAAACTGGAGGCTAAGCTCTCTCAACCCAGTACTGGCATAACCAGTCAGGAGGAGAAGGAAACCACACTCACTACAATTCCAGTCTCACATAGACCTACCACGACAGCAAACCAAACACATAATCACACAAAAACATACTCGGAGGCTCTAAATAAAGATCTGCCTAAGCAGCAGAGACCTCCAAAGCAGACACCCAAGCAACTGCTACCCCAAAACAAAACACGTGCAACACATATCTCACAAAGCCAGTGTGCCAAACAGTCACAGCCCTTAAGACTAAACAACACACCTGATACACTTGTAATAGGTGACTCTATCATCAGGCACACTGACGTCCCGCTCACCAGGCTGAACAAGGAGAGGGTCATGGTGAGCAGCCTGTTGGGAGCTAGGATCCGCCACATAACACAAGCACTCAAATCACTCCAAGGCAAGTACAAATATGACTCAGTCATTGTCCATGCTGGTGTGAATGACCTGGGATGTACCTCCCTGGACTACATGAAAAGAGACATAAAGGAGCTCTCTGAGCATGTAGCCCAGGCCGGTATGACCCTGACCTTGAGTAGCATCTTACCCTCACCAAGAATGATGCCACAATATGAAGACAAGATGATCAACTTCAACAATTGGCTTAAGTACTGGTGTCATTCAAAGGGGATCCAATGCCTGTCAGCTTGGGATGATATGCTCGACAAGCTACGATGCTTCGCTAGGGATGGCTTGCACCTGTCACCCCTGGGCTTTCGGATATTGGCAAAGGCTCTTGCTACCCCCATAGTGCCTTTTTTAGGCAAGGCTCAAAAGACAAACCCACATCCATAGGTATCACAAGGGATAAGAAACTACGAGTAATGCTACTCAACGCCAGAAGTCTAAACCTCAAGATGCATGCACTCGAAACTCTCCTTAGCATGGAGAACATCGATATCTGTGCAGTAACAGAAACCTGGTTCAGGGCTCCCGAGAGCACCCCAGCACTACCAGGTTATACCTCATACCATGCTTTTCGCCCCAAAACTTGGACCGAACCACAAAAGGAGGGAGTATCGATATTCATCAAAGATACCCACACCTCCAGGTTGGTGGCAAAGCACGAAGCATCAGAGACTATCCATGTGCAACTAACAGTGGGTAAAACTGCCTTCCAGTTTATAGCCTGCTACAGACCACCCTCCCAAACCCAGGAACCCCACTCAGCCTTCCTGAGAACACTGGAAAATATGAAGGTCTCTCCAAACACCATTACATTGGGCGACTTCAACTACCCAAACATAGACTGGGAGCATTACTCTAGCTCCAACACCCTAGCCCAAAGGTTCCTAGAATTTATAAACTCAAATGCTATGGAACAACTTGTTACCACTCCCACAAGAGTGGAAAACATACTGGACCTGATCATCACCAACATGGGGACTCTATGCTCCAGACCAGAAGTGTATCCCTCACTGGTAAGATCAGACCATAAACTAATCTCACTGGATATTCACATCCCGATTCCACCCCCTGCCCAGAAAACCACAGTGAAAAACTTCTCTAAAGCAAATTTCACACTCCTCAAAACCGAGGTGGAATCCTTCAAAGCCCCCGGGCCTGTGGAAAATACGGCCCAGACTGCAGAATTCTTTATAAACGCATTCTATGAACACCTTCAGGAATGCATGGATCATGCGATCCCAAATAAAACCAAGACCCAATCCTCCAAAGGCAGACGTCCTGTCTGGTGGACCCCAGCCATAAACAAACTATACAATAGAAGGAGGAAGCTACTAAATGATAGAGCAAAATCCCAAAAATGGAAGGCATTACTGATCAGTATTAGCAAAAAACTACGGGCACTCATAAAATTGTCTAAGGCCAGCTTCGAGAGAAAAATTGCACAGGACACTAAGGATAATCACAAGGCTTTCTTTAGTTATGTTAGGAACCTGGGTGGTAATTCCCAGATATGCTCAGAATTAGTCCAAAATGACAAAAAATACACTGAACCCACAGACATTGCCAACATCCTAGCTGACAGGTTCAGCGCAAACTCCCCCCCCACCAAAAGGGCAAATATCTATCCCAGCAGAGTGCTGCTCCCCTGACATCTCAGATGCTCAGGTAAGAGCCGCCCTCTCCAAAGCAAAAAAACACAACATCAATGGGACCAGACAGTGTCCCGGGCTGCGTCCTACATGAACTCCAAGAAGAGCTAAACCCAAACATAAAACTAATGTTCAATCTCAGCCTTACTACAGGATATGTGCCCAAAGAGTGGCATACAGCAACAGTGGCCCCTCTCCATAAAGGTGGTGCCTCAACGGATCCTGGGAACTATCGCCCCATAAGCCTGACTAGCTTGGTCTGCAAAGCTATGGAAAGGATCATCATGGACCTCATAAATAAAGATATTGGGGACCTACAGACACTGGATCCTACCCAGTTCGGCTTTGTTAAGGGCAGATCCTGCCTCTTAAACCTGGTTGATTTCTTTGAAACAGTCACCAAGCCCATTGACTAGGGGAAGGTGGTCCACACAGCCTACCTGGACCTCGCAAAAGCCTTTGATACAATACCCCACTCGGGCATTATAGATAAGCTCACCAGCTTAAATATAAACCCCTATGTCACTAGATGGATTGCAAACTGGCTCAAGGACAGAACCCACATGGTTAGAATTGCTGGAGCCATGTCGGACTCCAAACCAGTTACAAGTGGTGTCCCACAAGGCTCAGTCCTGGGACCTCTCTTGTTTGGTATATATTTCTCGGAGGTACAGGCCTACATGGAAGGACTGTGGCCGACCAAGTTCACAGATGACTGCAAACTAGGCGCCATAATCGACTCTCCAGCTGACAAAGCATCCTCCAAAAGGGCCTCATAGAAACAGACAACTGGTGCCAGAGCCATGGCCTCAAGCTAAATGCCAAAAAGTGTATAGTCATCCCCTTTGACAAAAACAAAGTGCCCACAAATTACCACATAGGTGGTAATCCATTAAGTACAGAAGTAATTAGGGACCTGGGGACCCAAGTTGATAGCAATCTCTCATTTGACAACTACGTGGCCAAAGTGGTTAGAAAAACATTTTATATAGCCCACCCAATCATGAAGGGATTCACATCTAGATCAGGGGAGGTCATCGTGCCTCTTTACTCATCCCTCATCAGGCCCATAATTGAGTACAATGCCCCTTTTGGGATGTACCTTACCAGACACCTGCAGCAACTGGAAAGACCCCAAAAGTACCTCAGCAAGAGGATCAAAGGGCTCAAACAGATGCCATATGCTGCCCGGTTAAAGAAACTCCAGCTCTACTCAGTGGCATACCGCCTCTTCACAGGCGATCTGTGCCTGACGTATAAAGCCATGTCCAACCTGGAATTAATAGACATGCTGCACCTCAGGAAATCCAAATCCATCGAGCTACGCGCTCGAGAGACTTGAACCTCAGCACTGAAATAAATAGGACATGCTGGAGGGACAGATTCATAACCCAGAGGCTCCCTTCACTCTGGAATAAAATCCCAGTCCAGGTTAGGCAGAGTCCCTCATTGACTCTCTTCAAGAGGAATCTTCATGAGTGGATGGGAGATCGTAGGTTTACCCCGGGTATCACTTCTGTGTCACTGTTAGACAGAGGCACAGTATATTAACCTCGAAAAAGGGCATAGCAAAATAAATTTAAAATGGGTGGCGAAAGCCAAACACATTCTGGCTAGGCTTATAAATGCCCTAGGGCAGATAGCCTAGTATGAACCTATGAACCTATGAACCTATGACTGCACTCAGTTTGCAGTCATCAGCAAACTTTGTCAGCCACAGTCCCTTGGTTTTAGCTTGTACTTAGGAGAAATGGATTCCAAACAGTAGAGGTCCCAGGACTGATCCTTGTGGAACGCCACTGGTTACAGGTCTGCTGTTGGAGGTGGATTCCCCTATTTTGACTGCATGGGTTCTATTAGTGAGCCAGCTCACAACCTACCTTATTATGTAAGGGTTGATATCTAGCTGGAAGATTTCGTAAATGATGCCTGAGTAAGAGATAGTGTCAAATACCTTGGATAGGTATAGGTAGGCTGTATGCACAGATTTCCCCTCATCCATGGCTCTGGTGACTGTCTCAAAGTCCACTGGGTTTAACAAACATAAACTCTCCTTGACAAATCCAAACTGGGTGGGATCTAGTATTCACAAGTTAGCAGAAGTGATATATAGATTTTTAGATGATGTTGTACAAGTCTGTCACAAAACAAATTTTGAAACATTAAATATTTGTTAGTAACAAATCAACAGGATCTCCAGTAACAGCCATCACAAATCTTTCAAAGGAATCTCAACTGCTTCCTGTAGTCAAGTGTACATGGTTTGATATCTTCCATCTCCACTTACGTACTGTGTGACTGAGAAAGTCTTGACCAGACAGTGTTCCCAGATCACCCCTCTACATGGACACCTGTGGCCAGTGGGCTTACCCAGTTAATAAATTAATAAAAATAAAAAAATCTCCACTGACATCCTTTTGCTTGATATGAAAGTACCATCCACGGATTATAAAAATAAAATCTTGCAGCAGTATCTATCAAAAATGTGCAACTGTGATCAAAGCCTCACAACAGTTTATGCTTGGGCCTTGCTGTTTGCTCTACAGAAACACCTGCTAAAGCCACCTCTTGTTTTGTAGTCATTCCTCATGCAGTTCAGTCTGCAGTACCTACCTTGCAATGTCATTCCACTCTGTTGTCTCATCAGCTCACTTTGAAAGGCCCGCCGCAGTGGGCAGACACTGATGTAGTACAGCATCAGAGGGCTCGAAAAGCAAATAATTCATTTGCAATTATGAATTCTTACATCCGGAGTGCACTCACTCCCCTTGGTGTATGTGAGTTTACCCACATACCACTGAGAAAAGCCATAGTCATCCCCAGCATCTCCACTTTTTTAACTTATCCAAGTATTTTGGATCCCATTCTTCATAAGAAAGTTCCCATGTTCTGCACTGAACTGCAGACCCTCTTGGTGATTACGCAGTAAGTACATCTCCACAGTCAAGACCATCACAAAAGTTCTCTTTTTTGCCAGGGTTCAAATCGTGTCACTAAAGCATGCTGTACAATGCAATAATTCTAGCAGTTAGAAGTTTTTATTTTTTTCTGAGTCTCTGACAGCACTTTCAGCTGACCAACAGATAGTCAAGATTTCTGCTTCCACATCTCCCACTCCTCAGCCCCAGTACTATGCCCTGGGAGGGGCCACCTTGGCATAAGAAAACAGTATGGAAAACATGGTGTGCAGCTGAACTTCCAAGCATCGCACACATTCTCCAACATGCCAAGGCTTTTCTTAGGCCCTACCTCATACATGCTTATCATATTCTGTGAGGCTGGGCAGGTGAGGAGGAGGCACTGCCTGTGAGGATGTGCCTGCCCTGGGCCCAGAAGCAGCCATACATCCTCTGCCATCCCACTTTCCCAGATGGCAACTGCACCAGGCCCTAGCCTCAATCAGGGCTTCATGAACAATCTGCCTCCATCAGCATAACCTCTACCCACCACCAGGATGTGCAGTCTCATCCCCCTCTGTAGCCCTGTCAGTGTTGAGGCCACTGATTAAACCTGGGAGCCTGTGAGTTGGTCATACATAAGAGGCTTTATGCCTTCCTTAATGTATGGAGATTTGCATCAATGGAGAGACCACACTTCAGATGCACTGATTGTCACATGATCCAAGGTAGTAAGCAAGATAAAGTCCTAAGCATGCTTTCTGCTTCAAGCCTGCTACAATGGAATCACCCACTCCCAGGGTACAGAGAGATGAAGCCCTGACTGTGACCCATGGTTGATTAGCAGAATAGGCAGTGCACAGCACAGATCAGGGAAATGGAATTGAGTAGCCTTACTGGCTTGCACATCCTGGGGAAAGAAATGTGTCTAGGAATTTTCTCATGGGTGACACATAGAGGAATCATTGGGTGTTACACCCATATGAAAAGTGCCTGCTACTTACACACAGACAGACACACACACACACACACACACACACACACACACACACACACACACACACACACACACGTAACCATTATCGTAAAACTTTTGTCATTTCAACTTAGTCCCACTTTCCTTAATTCAGTAGAAAGAATTTGCCCACTGCTCTACTCAACATGCTCTTTACTCAACCAACAGTAAACTCAAAACAGCATTCAATAAATGCAATCCATAATCAATGGTACGGTACCGAATAGTTGTTTGCGCATGCACACATGCACATGTGTATAAAATCTCCATTTACATATGATTTACATAGATATTTCTGCATGCACACATGCACGTGTATTAAATCTCCATTTACATATGATTTACATAGATATACAGATGCAATAAATTCCAAATGCATTTTATTTCTTCTGATAAAACATCTTTAGAGGTGAACCACTATAAAGTGAAAGATAATTTCATCCAATGTCCTGCCAATAAGCGAGCCCATGATGAGGTTACTGTTACTGTCTTCTATCAGCAGTCACTGGATATAGCATCACCTTAGTTTCTACTCCGTTACTTGAACTCTGACACTTAGTGGTCTGAAGGCATTTTTCTTAGGTTACACTGAGACAGATGCCCAAGTACAGCATCATAAATGTACTGTAGCATCAGTTTGTTCTTGGTCTTCACTAATGATGAGTTCGAACTTAATCGCGGGAGAAGGGAGAACTAGGTCATCTTTGTTAATGGGGTTTCCTTTCAGGTTCAAGTGCTTCAGAGATGGCATCAAAATGAGTTTTTCAATTGGCAACTCTAAAACACAGAAATAAAGGAAGACATTATCAGAAACTAAAGCAGGTTTAACTAATCATTAGTGTTCAGTCAGTTTGTCTGTAAATAAGCTAATTGTTCCACTGGGCTACAAAGTCAATACTTCTGAACTGAGAACAGTAAAAGGAATATCACTGATAAATATCACTGGACCATCACACTGTCCATACGTCCCAAAATACAAGACCCCTGCAAAGGAAGACAAATCACTGAAGACAAAAGGCACAAAAGTTAAAAGATTTCATTTAACACCTTTAAGGTATCTCACCTATAAAAATTGTAATTTTATTTATCTGATGTTTTGGAAATGTAGTAGTTCTGTTAAATGGGTACTGTCTGTTTTAAAGAAGCCATGTGTTCCTTGAATAAGAATTTGCAGAGGTTTCTGTTAAACTGCTAGAGTGCACTTACTGCTTGCAATGTAAGGTTTTAAATGATAACATAGTTACAAACGATTTAAGTACATTGTTATATCTTCACAGAACGGTAAAACACCATAAATGTTTCAAAAGATTTAATAAATGATGTAAACTCCAAAAAGAGACAGTGACACAGGATATCATAATGATATAAATAGTTCTACAGCTTAGATATTTCTGATTAAACCCACCAAAGTGGTGAACAAGAAATGAATCAATGCTCCAAACTAAGCTTAGATGCTTTTGTCTAAACTTACTAACATGAAACTGAGTATAAAGGATTTGCCCAGATAAAATCACTTTAGCTAGCAAATGTAGGAGAATCACTCTCTCTAATGCCCTCCCTGGGGGAGGAATAAAGAATTTTTGCTGACGTTTCAAGTAGTTTATTCAGTTAATTAGGTAAATGGACTGCAACCTTAGAACAAGAACACTCTTCCATATTTGTATAACCATACAAGACAGACCCTAGTGAGTGTAGTGTGTGTCTGTTCCAGCGCTTTCTAGTAATGAATGACAAGACTGGAATGCTCATTGCTGGTGTGTGATATTGCAGAATTAATGCAAACTATGGATATCATATTTTCACAATATTACAAATAAACAATATAAATCTAGAGACCTGTGCATGGTAGATGGCAACTAAAAGAGACAGAGTTGTGTGCAAGAATGTTGTGCATAAAATGGCAATTTTATTTATCTTATGTTTTGGAAACGTAGTAGTTCTGTTAAATGAGTACTGTATGTTTTAAAGAAGTCATGTGTTCCTTGAATAAGAAGTTTCCCTGTAGGCCACACATTTTTACAATAATATTTTGATATTAAAATCAAGTTAATAATTATAACTGCTTTACAAAACATTAATATCCCTGGAAGCATTCACATTACCCATCGTGTTTTAACAGCAATTTTTAACTAACTCCCGCTGCTTGCATATGCTACCCCAAACATGTATCATATTTTGTTTTTGCAAAAGTAATGTAAATATGGAAACTGCCATATTTTTCATAGTCTTCTGCAAACATTCTTCATAAAATCAAGCTCTGTACATCCCACAGTGATGCTTTTACTGGGGGTACCTACTGTATCCTGTCAATATGCAAATGTCACAGTATTTCCGATCCCAAAACATATTTTCCTTGAGATATTAGTGCCAATATTACAATGATGTTAACATTAATACAATATACCTCAAATGAACAGTTACATTTACTACTGTGTTTCTTTTGCTCAAGTGTATTTACAACCATTTGTTTTCAAACACCCACAGTTGCATTATGGGGCATATGCAAGCAGAACCACCCTCCATTTAAAATTTATTAATGCAAGTATGGGAATTAGTCTTTAATGTTTTGAATCTTCTGCAAACAGAGTGCAGTAACTCAAGCCGTGTACATCTCACAGTCATGTTTTACATGTGGATACATACAAATTGAGGTTGGAGGTGCCACATTGCTTCCTAACATGACTAACACTTACAGAAATATTATTCTGAATACCATATTATGTTAATATTAATACAGTATATGCCATAATAATAATATTAGTTGTGACAAACCATATTTCTCTTACTCAAGTGTGTTTAGTATGATTTTCTTTAACATCTGCTGTGTTCATTGCCCACAACATATGCTGCTACCTCACACAGTGTGGTTTTCCTGCAATATTAGCCTTATTAGTATAATACTGCTAATAATAATTCATTGTGCCTCAAACAGTTATCAGTGTCTTCTTGCTGTCAAGTTTTAGTAATGCCAACCTTATGTATTAAAATAAATAGAACTGTTTCCTAGTTCTCATAACCTTTTGCAAACAGTTTTCAGTAATTCCCTCTGCACCCTAAGCTGAGTCTTTCACTGTACAGCTACCAGATTATTATAGATTACAGTGACAAAGTGAACCCTGGTACTGGACCCACCATTTATGAAATATTAATACTGATATTAGAATATTATTAACAGTAATACCTGTATTAAAACCAAAAGAGTTATCTCTCTGAATATTCAATGTTACGTAACTTCTCTTATTATCGTTTTCCTCTGGTAGCACTGCTTGCACGTTTCCCTGTCACTATTCTCTCATATACCACGTTTACATTATTAATGAAAATATTTCATAATTGTCATAACTGTCTGCAAACATGGTTCAAGTTACACAGGCCCTGCACATCTCTTCGTATTGGCTTCACTGTCAACATATCCAAAATCATGTTAGCTTGTCCTCATCTCCTAATGCTTATACCGTTCATGAGACATTGTCGCTAACATGCAATCATTGGTAATATTCATAACCATAGGAAAAAATAAAACATATGTTCTTATACTCTTGCAGCCTACTTCTCTAATGCTTTATTAAATCAAACTCAAGAAGAAGTGTTCACTTTAATAAAGCATTAACAGCATTTTGAAAACGATCTTCAGGACCCGTGGGATTTTACAGACCACATACAATGTTTCATCGCACACACAGATGTGTCCACCAATTTCAGCTCATTCACTGTGATGACAGAGCAAAGTCTCAGTAGGAAACAAAGGAGCATCAATGTCACCTAGAAGTTTTAGATGCCATCAAATACCTCCAATGTCTATATTCCCATGGTAGTTTTTAGTCCTTATATTTTATGTACAATGACCCAGAAATGAACAGAACAAGGGTATGATGACACATTTACATGTTGCCCCTATCCGGGATGGACAAAGTTGTTAATGGCAAGGAGGTGAATTTGTGGTTAACCAAGGAACCTAATAAAAAACTGAACATCAACCGAGTACGGAAATATCTGCATTTTTATATTTTAACTCCTACTTTAATAAAAAAATCAAGTTTGAATATTCTTGATGAACTTTAACCTTTGCTCGAAATCTGTATCTAAAGTTTTGCTCTCTATCTTTATCCTTTTCTGTGTCACTCAAACACTTTTGTAAGGTACACAACTGCCCACACTCTTGTGTTCCTGCAACAACCAAAACCAAACACACAGGCTTTAGGCACAGCATACTACCAACAATACATATTAGGGGTGGGAGTTGCTCTGAAACTTTCTGCCTTATGGTCTGACCATTAGATAGCTTGGACTCTGCCTTTGACATCAGACCTAGTGAGCCAAGAATAAATAGCAGTACAATTTCCAGTCGCAACATATAAGATAATTCATATAATGTATTTATTTGCCTAATTTAACATTCATGCTGGATTTCTTGTATAAATCTCAAGAACCACTGCAAAAATGTATATACAGTCTCAAAATACTGACTTGAGGAGGAGATTACCAGAAGTATATATAATTAAGAAAATTACAAAGTGTTCTGTTAAAGACTTTATATTGTTTATAGTACCTGGGGAATGGAAATATTGACATATTTTGGAAAACAACAGCTGCCTATCAGTGACATAAGGAATATGTTACTTTTGAGAGAGAAATGGATGTAAATTCCAATACAGATCTGAATCTAAAATACACGGAGGTGCAGTTCTGTTTCTCCTTTTACCCAGCTATGTCATTCTGTTAATGTATGTACTATGACTCTACTAAGTCGTAAAACAAGTTTAAAATTCTTTTTTGAACATACAATTTAACTAGTTAGTACCTACGAGAGTCTGTCACTTGCTGAAGAAATGCCAAATTGAGTCTGACTTTCTCTAGTGTACAAGGTGAAGAGTTTAAACAGTTTTACAGCTCAGCACTTTCTAGTAAAACAAATGTCTGTGATTAAGAACTAGGTCTAAATTAGCTATCATACTGGCAAATGGGAAAACAGTAATTCAGAAATAGTTTCCATGGTAAGTTATATACAAAAAGCCAGCGAGGATTCTGATCAGTAAGACTGTTGCTGCAATGAGAGAATCACACTGTTGGGAAAGTAATTTAAAAAGAAAGCTAAGAGGATATGCTAAAATAATTCAAAATCCTCCATTCACTTACAGCCCCATAAAATGACTTAGCTATAACTGAAGCAAAATAGGATACAAGAATATATCAACAAATATATCAGACACTAACTATTTGAACTGGAGATGTGTGAAACATGCAGAAATGTCAGGGTAGACTAACAGAAAGTGTCAGGCACATGGGGAAACTGCCCTGAGCACCACCTGATTTATTATTGAGTTAAACTGCAGTAGTGCAGTTTCTTTCCACTGTTACTGGTGCACTGAGGTAGTGCAGTTTGTTTCCACTGTTACTTTTGCACTGCAGTACTGCAGTTTAAGTTTACATTGTTACTTGTGCACTGCTGTAGTGCAGTTTAAGTTTCCATTCTTACTTGTGCACTGCAGTAGTGCAGTTTAAGTTTCCATTGTTACTTGTGCACTGCAGTAGTGCAGTTTAAGTTTCCACTGTTACTTGTGCACTGCTGTAGTGCAGTTTAAGTTTCCACTGTTACTGGTGCACTGCAGTAGTACAGTTTAAGCTTTCACTGTTACATTGCACTGCAGTAGTGCAGTTCAAGTTTCCACTCCCTGTTGCACTGTGGTAGTACTGTTTAAGTTTCCATTCTTACTTGTGAACTGCAGTAGTGCAGTTTAAGTTTCCATTGTTACTTGTGCACTGCAGTAGTGCAGTTTAAATTTCCACTGTTACTGAGGCACTGCGGTAGTACAGTTTAAGCTTTCACTGTTACATTGCACTGCTGTAGTGCAGTTCAAGTTTCCACTCCCTGTTGCACTGTGGTAGTACTGTTTAAGTTTCCATTGTTACTTGTGCACTGCAGTAGTGCAGTTTAAGTTTCCATTGTTACTTGTGCACTGCAGTAGTGCAGTTTAAGTTTCCACTGTTACTGGTGCACTGTGGTAGTACAGTTTAAGCTTTCACTGTTACATTGCACTGCAGTAGTGCAGTTCAAGTTTCCACTCCCTGTTGCACTGCGGTAGTACAGTTTAAGCTTTCACTGTTACATTGCACTGCAGTAGTGCAGTTCAAGTTTCCACTGTTACTGGTGCACTGCGGTAGTACAGTTTAAGCTTTCACTGTTACATTGCACTGCAGTAGTGCAGTTCAAGTTTCCACTCCCTGTTGCACTGTGCTAGTATTGTTTAAGTTTCCAGTCTTACTTGTGCACTGCAGTAGTGCAGTTTAAGTTTCCATTGTTACTTGTGCACTACAGTAGTGCAGTTTAAGTTTCCACTGTTACTGGGGCACTGCAGTAGTACAGTTTAAGCTTTCACTGTTACATTGCACTGCTGTAGTGCAGTTCAAGTTTCCACTCCCTGTTGCACTGTGGTAGTACTGTTTAAGTTTCCATTGTTACTTGTGCACTGCAGTAGTGCAATTTAAGTTTCCATTGTTACTTGTGCACTGCGGTAGTGCAGTTTAAGTTTCCATTCTTACTTGTGCACTGCAGTAGTGCAGTTTACATTTCCACTGTTACTTGTGCACTGCTGTAGTGCAGTTTAAGTTTCCACTGTTACTGGTGCACTGCAGTAGTACAGTTTAAGCTTTCACTATTACATTGCACTGCAGTAGTGCAGTTCAAGTTTCCACTCCCTGTTGCACTGCGGTAGTACAGTTTAAGCTTTCACTGTTACATTGCACTGCAGTAGTGCAGATCAAGTTTCCACTCCCTGTTGCACTGTGCTAGTACTGTTTAAGTTTCCATTGTTACTTGTGCACTGCAGTAGTGCAGTTTAAGTTTCCATTGTTACTTGTGCACTACAGTAGTGCAGTTTAAGTTTCCACTGTTACTGGGGCACTGTGGTAGTACAGTTTAAGCTTTCACTGTTACATTGCACTGCTGTAGTGCAGTTCAAGTTTCCACTCCCTGTTGCACTGTGGTAGTACTGTTTAAGTTTCCATTGTTACTTGTGCACTGCAGTAGTGCAATTTAAGTTTCCATTGTTACTTGTGCACTGCAGTAGTGCAGTTTAAGTTTCCATTCTTACTTGTGCACTGCAGTAGTGCAGTTTACATTTCCACTGTTACTTGTGAACTGCTGTAGTGCAGTTTAAGTTTCCACTGTTACTGGTGCACTGCAGTAGTACAGTTTAAGCTTTCACTATTACATTGCACTGCAGTAGTGCAGTTCAAGTTTCCACTCCCTGTTGCACTGCGGTAGTACAGTTTAAGCTTTCACTGTTACATTGCATTGCAGTAGTGCAGTTCAAGTTTCCACTCCCTGTTGCACTGTGCTAGTACTGTTTAAGTTTCCATTGTTACTTGTGCACTGCAGTAGTGCAGTTTAAGTTTCCATTGTTACTTGTGCACTACAGTAGTGCAGTTTAAGTTTCCACTGTTACTGGGGCACTGCAGTAGTACAGTTTAAGCTTTCACTGTTACATTGCACTGCTGTAGTGCAGTTCAAGTTTCCACTCCCTGTTGCACTGTGGTAGTACTGTTTAAGTTTCCATTGTTACTTGTGCACTGCAGTAGTGCAGTTTAAGTTTCCATTGTTACTTGTGCACTGCAGTAGTGCAGTTTAAGTTTCCATTCTTACTTGTGCACTGCAGTAGTGCAGTTTACGTTTCCACTGTTACTTGTGCACTGCTGTAGTGCAGTTTAAGTTTCCACTGTTACTGGTGCACTGCAGTAGTACAGTTCAAGCTTTCACTGTTACATTGCACTGCAGTAGTGCAGTTCAAGTTTCCACTCCCTGTTGCACTGCGGTAGTACAGTTTAAGCTTTCACTGTTGCATTGCACTGCAGTAGTGCAGTTCAAGTTTCCACTGTTACTGGTGCACTGCGGTAGTACAGTTTAAGCTTTCACTGTTACATTGCACTGCAGTAGTGCAGTTCAAGTTTCCACTCCCTGTTTCACTGTGGTAGTACTGTTTAAGTTTCCACTCCCAGTTGCACTGTGGTGGTACTGTTTAAGTTTCTACTCCCTGCTGCACTGTGGTAGTACTGTTTAAGTTTCCACTCCCAGTTGCACTGTGGTAGTACTGTTTAAGTTTCCACTCCCAGTTGCACTGTGGTAGTACTGTTTAAGTTTCCACTCCGTGTTGCACTGTGGTGGTACTGTTTAAGTTTCCACTCCCAGTTGCACTGTGGTAGTACTGTTTAAGTTTCCACTCCCAGTTGCACTGTGGTAGTACTGTTTAAGTTTCCACTCCGTGTTGCACTGTGGTGGTACTGTTTAAGTTTCCACTCCCAGTTGCACTGTGGTGGTACTGTTTAAATTTCCACTCCATGTTGCACTGTGGTGGTACTGTTTAAGTTTCCACTTCCTGTTGCACTGTGGTAGTACTGTTTAAGTTTCCACAACCAGTGCTCACACTTGGCTCCTCCTGCTCTACCTCTTTTCAATTTATTAAGAAAAGTGTACATTGGTACTTCCTGATAGTTACTGTAACTTAATGTACGCAATTAAAAGTGTCATGAACTTTTATGGCCAAGTACAAGTGTCTGAAGTCAACTGCAGGCTGCTAAAGCAGAGAATATTTATTTTTCTTTCTTTCTTGTTCACTCTCTCACTTTCACTCACACATAAACACATATACACATATATGCACAGCCTAAACGATGTTTAAATAAACATAAAGACAGGTCATGATCAGGGTGATGTGATGCTAAATTCCCAGTCCCACGGCTGGAGACAGACAAATTGAATTGTTAAACAGTTCACCAAGAAGCCACCTTTATGCCTCCCATGGCTGAGGTCTGGAGGGGAAGACTCACTTTATCTGTCCAAGCTCCCAGTAGTACATATCTCTGTTTTTTTTTTTCTGGTACTTTAAGTACATCTGATGAGTGTAATTAGAAGATGATCAGTGGATGATGGCCATACCTAAGTGGTTTGAGAATTATATAATTTTGTTGTAATAGTATAGCCTGGTAGGGCAGTATTAGAACAGTAAATAAGCACTAGACATTGAACAGTAACAGAACTTAAGCTCTGGCTCTTCATTCTGAGTCCCAAGGTACAAATGCAATAGCAGACAACAAGCAAACACAGGCATGTACTAGATGACAGGATATGCACACAATATACCTCTCAGCTTCTCATCCTTAACCAGAGCTGTAGCACAGAAGGATAAAGACATGACTACGGTCTAAGGAGACCTAAAGTCTGATTTGCAGCTTGCAGATCTGACGTGGTGACAGGGAAGGAAGGTCATGCCCAAAAGCTGCAAATACATTCCTCATAACCTGTGCTGTAAAGGTAGATGACAGGCCATTACATGTGTATTGCTGGGGGCGGAACTGCATAAAACTAGTGGTATACAGCTCTTTATCTGGGTGTTCAGGAATAAAAGAAAAATAAGAGGACACAGTAATTCAGTAGTTAGAGGACAACTGTCCACAGCATCCTGACTTTTCAAAGTTTGAAACTATAAGGATTGATTGGTAATATCAAAGCCCTCATAACTGGAAGGAATTACTGAAGTCTACCCTAATAAGGGTTGTACATATCAACACATGGCAAAGAGCTTGTTCTGGTCACTATTCATCATAAAGAGATGGTGAAAATTGCTAAATGGTAAAAGGTTAAAGTATGCTTATCCTGAGATTCCATTTGAAATAGCAATATGTCTATACTTTGTTCTTCAGTGCAGTCAATGGTGTCTGCCAGTGGCTAACGTCTGCCCTGAAATACTAGGCAATATGGTTAAAAAGAAACATTTAACTTCATAATACAATGCAAAATGTTTCTTTTTCCTGTAAAAAAGGACAGGGTTATTTCACAGTCAATTTCATTTTTAATATTGTGGTGACTAACACATGAACTCGGCACTAATTCAATTCTATTTTTGGTCTTGTTGTTGTTTTTAAGATGGAAGAGATATACCAATCTGTTACAGGAAAGTAGATACACAAGTGCATTTCTGTGCTGAAGCCCAGAGAGAGCATATGTATTAAAATAAGTGGCAGCTGGAGACTTCAAAGCAAGAGGAAGAGGCTGCAGGAAGGAAATGAATGCATGGGGCACTATTACATCATGTTAGTGACCATTACCTGTGATGGAACAACAGATATGAGCAGTTACTTTAGTCCACATACTGCCTCAGCACCTACCCATTCTAGCCATCTTACTGGCTATATATGTACATATAGTTTATATGTCTGATTGCAATCAACAGGATCATATCTAGGTGAAATGCAGTCCTAGACAAATGACTCCATGTGACAAGGTTCACTTCTTGCATCCTTTTGTGTCCACCCCCTGTTTCCCCCCATCCTGGCCCCATGCTATGTAGAGAGATTACTTCTTTCTTGTTTTCTTACACAGTATCTTACCTTTACACTTTTTCCTCTATCTACACACTATAAGTGGCCAAGACTCCACTATAATATATGCGGAGGAAGTAAATAAGTTAACCCAGAGACCTGGGGGACTAGGCCTCCAGAAGTCATAGGGTTATAGAATCTCCAAGATGCATCTTAGCACTTTTTTACATTATTTTGATCTGCTGATCAAAAAACTGAACAGAAATCATGAGTAAAGAAAGATTCAGTCTTATTTTTTTCTTTCAAGGAAAACTAAGTTGTGGCTAAAGATTAATGTTCAAACCTAACAAAATAGTAGGTCCCAAAAAAGTGAAAAGACAAATGTTTTCACAGATATACTGTCATATCTTAGAATACCATCTGCCACCCTACCAATCAAAATAAATAAAGGCCGTTATCTTCTGCATACTCCTCTAGCATGAAAGTAAAGGACAAATTGATACAGACAAATTAACCTCTGAAGATTTGGTGGGTGAAATCGGTGCACCTGGATAAAATCCATACAGACACAGGTAGTGCAGTCAGACTTTACATAGAAGGAATCGCAACCAAAAACTTTACCAGAGAACTGAGATATTTGCTCTGCCACTGTGCCAGTGATTATTTTCAGTCTCACATATCCTGCTTAGTCTGCCACAGACAACCAAATGCAGTGTACAAAGCTGATGTGTGACTAGGGATGAAAAGTAAAAATTATGGCCAACTTCCTTCGTATAGATAGAGTGCAACTCCCCCCCCCCAACACACACCACATCATTTTCATCACAGACAGTCTTCATTGCCATAAATTGCAACCACTTTGAATGTGTATATCTCAGAAAAATTTCCACAAGAAAGCATTCCAGGTGGCTCCTCACAACTGTACACTAGTTCTACAAAGCCAGAATGCAAAATAAGCAAATGACAACAGTATCAGTCACTATCCCCATAGACACCCCCTGTACCCATCAGTCACTATCCCCATAGACATCCCCTGTACCCAGAAATTATAGGTATTTCCTGACTGTGTACACTTCAAATGTTCAACTGTAATAAAATTAATAGTCACAGTGTATTTAAACATTACTTCCCACAAACAGTAGCCACAGTACAAGATGCTTTGCACAAATACTCATACGTCCTGCAAACCTAGAATAGTGACTGTTTAAGCTGAATAAATATCAGCATCAATTGCTTTTATCCAAACACTGTACCTATCCCAAGCAATTAAAACAAATCTGTTGACACTATACACATCAGATATCAGATTGTAATAAAATAAAAATAACAATTGCTTTCAGTTTATTTTACCCCCACACACACACACACACACACACACACACACAAACAGAGATGTTCCTTCAGATTACAACAAATTATGTGGCTGTGTATATATCCATTGGTTGGAATCAAACAAATAAATGCTTAAATAAAGGCTACATGTATTTTAGCTTACTGTTGTCAGAACTAAACAGTGTACAACTAATTATATATCTTCTGCAAATACATGCATAGACACACACACACACACACACATCACTTGCAGTAAACTGTTTTGCTGTGTAACCTTCAGATATCTGATGGGGATCACATGAACAAAAACATACATAAGCAATGGCCACATGTATTTCAACTTGATGCTGTCAGAGCCATCCAGTGCAACCTACTGCAACTCCCGTCCCATTTGTGTGTCCATACATACATGCACCCACAAACTTGACCAGCAAATACACCCACTTACATGACTGTGACTGTACACCTCAAATGTTTTATTATTATAAATAAATTAATAAATACATAAATCACTCTCACATAGGAATGCATTCTCTAAGTTCACTGCTATCAAAATATACTGTGCAACCCACTGCAAATACCCCCACATAAGCCTCAACCTCTGAGATCAATAATCAAGGAGAAAGCTAAGTAATAATGGGAGAAAGGGCCAAAATCAGGGAGAGATACTATACTTACATACTTAGAATGTTGCTTGAATAACAAGTATTGACATTAGCATGCTTTTTGAAGGCTATTTACTCTGAAACTCATTTAATGACTGCAATCTGTGTTAATTTGTCAGAAAACCACTATTTTTACAAAGAACAGAACAAAATGTGAGACAATCACGAACATTCTGTCAAATCTGGGAAATATAGATAGATTCTATGCCTGCCGGAATGTATGTGTGTGTGTGTGTGTGTGTGTGTGTGTGTGTGTGCGTGTGTGTGTGTGTGTGTGTGTGTGTGTGTGATCAAAGCAGAAAATCTTGTCAATTTTGCAATATATCATTTGCTGAAATGTTCAGCTATATGAAAGTCAAACATTTGTGCAATTGGTATTATTTTTATTGGGTGGGATGAACTGGTAATTGTGACTGATGTATTTTTCATTACTGTGGGTAGGGTGGTTGAACTGTGCTACTGCCAGTTTTTTTTTGTGTGTGTGTGTGTGTGTGTGTGTGTGTGTGTGTGTGTGTGTGTGTGTGTGTGTGTGTGTGTGTGTGTGTGTATTTGTGTGTGTGTGTGTGTGTGTGTGTGTGTGTGTGTGTGTGTGTGTGTGTGTGTGTGTGTGTGTGTGTGCATGCAACAGTAGTCAATGCAATCTGGAGGGAGATACCTTCCTTCTTTATGTTGGTGCAACTGCACAGTTGTTACACGTAACTCTTGAGGATGTGGGGGGTGTACATGGGGGGCTTGCCCTGTGCAAAAACATTTTTGTACCATGATACTTTATTTTGATAGGAATATTCTTAGACACAGTATTTGGTGTGGTCAGCATTTTTAACTGGTAATGTTTAACTTTCTTGCTCTTGAGTTTTTGTGCTTAGTGTTTGCTTACATAACTATATGTACACAAACAAATAAATTAAGCTGCTTTCCTGCAATGTTTCTTTCATTCTCAAATTGGCAGAGAGGCCTGAAATAAGGCATAATCTTCTTATTCTCCATTTGGACCAGGTCTTATCCTAGCATATTCTGAAAAACAGCACAGCAAGATGGTTTTCTTATTTTTAATTGGACTCGGAACTCAGCTCATATGGGTGCATCCATACAGGGCTCTGAGTCCCACAAACACTGAAATGGAAATTTGATTTTTATTTTATATATGTGTCTGTGTAAAATTTAATTTCTTCATTCTTTTTAATGGGGGATGGGAACCTGGCTACCAGTATAATGATCTACCCCTGAATGAAATTATTTTTTTTGGCCATTCACTTTTTAATGAGGACTACATGGGTAATGTACAACAGGACCTATTAATATGACTGGCGGAAAAGAGTGCAATTACAAAATGAAAAAGTAACTGACATGATGTACACAAATGTTTACCATGTCTTCTTCTTTACTGATGTTAAGAATGTCAGGAGACATCAGCATTTGAATTAAGCAGTCACTTTAACTGCTCACAAAATGGCATCATAGCAGGAACATAGTTAACACTTCATCTCACATCTTCAACTCTACATCACACACCAAGTGGTATACCAATGCATTATGGGATTGCTTAGTTTTAAAAGACACAGCAATATACACAGTACATATGGGTAAAAGGCTTTATGCATTTTTAATCATAATAGCTAAAAGTGTTTTTATTTTCCTGAGGTGTAAACATCCTTGCTATATTAGTAAGCCTACCCTGTACAGAGGTATGGAAACATTTGCTATCCCCAGTTAACAAGCTATATCAAGCTTTATCACTTAAGGTAATTTTTTTTTCAGTAACCACTTGTCTGACAATGTTGATGACTACATTTTATGGAAACTGCTGTGGTGGAATTTTACTTCCTTGGGGTACAGAGATTTCAAAACCGATTATATTATCAGGTAAAGGCTGAAATGTAAACCTTTAATATTTGCTCATGTGCAGAATTAAAAAAAAGTCATTACTGGGATAAGCTACATCCAATCAATAGCCGACAGCAGTCTTTTTTAACATAAGCCAATCTATTAAAAATGGTTTCTGGTTTCACAGGCTACTAAATAATGACTGACAAGGTTTGATGGACAGGAATAAAAACTGATACCAGAAGAGAAATGAGACAGCTGGCTGCAGCAGTTATATGGCACTGAATATTTTATCTGAGTAAATGAACTCATAACTACCACTGTCTAATCATATATGACACTATATGCATTCAATAAATGTTATCAGAAGTTTATGAATGCATTCTTGTCCATTGTCTCAGTAAACCTTCAGTTTATGAATTAATAATTGTGCAACAGTTGCATTGCTGCAGTGTTAAAAATAACCAAATGTCATCATTAGTATCAGGTTTTGATGCTTACCTTTGCAATTGTGGCATTATCTTTACATTGCTAGGTCCTGTCTGAGGCTTTGAATTGCATACAGTTCATGGATTAAGAAAATGTAGCCACTTCTATTGATTTCATATAATTTCTTGTCATGTATGCAAAACTTTTCATCAAGAAAAGTAAATGGTTCCACTGAATAAACTGCAATGACATTTCCCCATTTGCCAGTTTAAAAAATAATATAATTCAAAACCTGATCTGCTAGTTCTTAGAAGAACTGATAATTTTAAGGGACACAAAAACAATGCTGTGATTACTCTTATTCTTAACACCTGTATTTTATTCTCTAGCACTAAAAAATGTTACGTGTTATTGTCCTTTATGTTGTAAAAATGGTTTGCTGCTAAGTTCCTCACTAAAGAATGAGAGAAATTCCCACAATGGGGTAATTGCTGAACCTGCTCCTTGAAACGATGTAGGATGTGAAGCTGGTACTCTTTGCACATAGAATCCCACACTGTGAAGCCTTTTCTTTATGTTACATTGTTTATTAGCTCAACATTTCAAACAGCAGCTTATGGAAAGTTCACATATTTGTTATGCTGAGTTTTTTTGTTGTTGTTACTTTTAATTTACACTGTACACTTTCCAAGAGTGGACACAGTCCTGCCCTTTGAAGTTCATTATGATTAAATACAGATACAGAACTATCAGAAGATATATCCAGACATCACAACATTTACTGTGATTGTGGTTTGCTGCATTTACTGCAATTTACCGGAACTGCACTTAGAGGAAATGTGAACATCTAATGGCTATGTCCTTATAAACAAATATTGACAGCACACTTATGCTCAGCTTCTTAAGTAATTAACAGTCACCCCTCAAAGCCTTCTTTTCATTATAGCAGTTAATACGATCCCTGCTAACATACGTATGATTAATTATCAAACCAAAATGAGAAAGACGTCTGCATGTTTATATACTTTGAAAATGAATTTCCCCACCTTTAGTGGTTCAGAAGCTTTAATTAGTAACAAACTCTATGGTGAGCAACACAATGGCTGTGCAAAGGGAGGACTTTCTAATAGAACAGGATCTGACCGACGTGAAAAAGTTGTAGTGTTCAAATGAAACATCACTGAACTTCTTGAAGACAGTCTACTATGTAGTTGTATAAAATATGAACATACAAGACATTAGTCGCACACTTTATTTAATTAAAGATAAGTGGACTGAATCCACTAAGAGCCTACTTTCAATAACAACGTGTTATATAAGTAGAATAAAATATCAATATAATAAAATAAAGGCAAACTACAATAAGAGAGGCAAACTATAATATGTACAAAATGCAAAGTGTGCAAAAAGTAGTGAGATTAATGACATTAATTTCAAATTTCAAACAGTTACACTCCGTTACACTAGATTGCAATTAATCACATACTCTGACAACTACAAATTGCATTTTTGAGAGTGGTTATGCAAACTATATAAGCTAACAAACTACAAGAAATACTTAATTTACATTCTATGTGGCAGATTTCAACATCATATTTTTGACTAAGTTAGATGGGGTAAAGTTTAACCAGGCTGGTGTTCAGCAACACTAGATTGCATTCTGGATCTTCCAAAAAAGATAGAGAGAGAGAAAAAGAGAGTTTAACTGTTATCTATTATAAACATTGAAATGATCAGAGGCATATTTCTTGCATAGAAAGGAAAGACCAGATTAGACTTACTTAGAAATGAAAGGTTGGCATCGTGCTGTTTGCTAATTTGGAGGGGTTTATGTAGACTGTGCCATAGAAGAGAACATTAAGTAGAGCCACAGAGATGTCAAGATAAGGCGTTGGAGGCATTTCTTTGTATCCCCTGTACCAGAAACCATCACACTGAGGAAGGAGAGCGTAACTAACTGTCTGTGGCTCTGAGGAGTGGTGGGACAATGATGAGGGCCTGTCAGGAAGACCAGATCTATATCAGTGACAGCTTCCATCTATCCCACTAGGGACAACAGTACTTCATGCTGGAGTAGAAAGATGCATCTCAACAATTAATAGTTTTAAATTAGGATAAAGGGGAGGCAAATGTGACAGAAGCAGAAGGTGTAACTACGTATTCAGCCAAGATACTGAAAGAAAAAACAAAAGCAAAACATAGAAGGGGTACAAACAATAATGACTCATAGCATGGTTGTGCAGTCTTGCTTTGTCATGAGAACAGTCTTGGCCAGAAGATGGGGATCTAAAAATGCAACAGGACATAGTGGACATTGCTGGTATCACAGAAACATGGCTCAGTGATTTTGGGGGTTGGGACACAGAGACGCCTGCACAGAGGCTGCATGGAAGTGAGAGAAAAAAGGATAGGTGGAGGAGGAAGAGTTACAATTCTCATAAAGGAGGGTATTAAATGTGAGATAAGAAACATACAGAAACACCACCCCATGAAGACTGCAAAGCAGGAGACACGGTAATGGCCTAAATCATGGGGTAAGTTAAATATCCAGGTTGGTAAAGTAGATGAAGGAAGGAACTGTTGGTGGACCAATACAGTGAAATATATCCAATCAACTTCAAGAGAGAAAGATGACAGAATGGAAGTTAGAATAAGGTAATGTGGCAGGACGAAGACGGTATAATAATCCTAGGGTATCCAACCTGTCAGGTGCAGGACAGGAGATTCCACGTGCCAGTTTAACCAACTGATGTAGGACTGTACCAGAAAAGGAATCATGGATGTCCAACTTATGTGACTTAGAGTGGGGCAGAGATAAACACTCAAAGACAAAGATAATTTTAAGGGCTTAGATAATGCTGAAGCATGGGAGGGGGGTGGTCAAAGGTAGGCTAGAAAATGGACAGCTAATCAACGGAGTAAAGAAGCTAGTACATAAAGTATTCCTAGGTACGGACAACATTTCAAGAAGAGGAAAATGACAAAAAACATGGAGAAGGCCAATGCAGCTATACATGAATGTTAAACTAGCATTGAGGACAAAATACGAGGAATGTAAGTGGTGTAAAGTTGGGGACAGAAAGACGAAGGGTACATAATGCATGGAAGTAAACAGCAGGGTAAACATGATCGTATGGGCAACAAAACCAAATGCTTTTATAGGTATAAAGCAGAAATAAAGAAGTGGGGTATAGAACAAGGCTAGGCTGAGCAAAAACGGAAGGGAGCTCACAAAATGCAAGGAAAAGCAAAGGTATTGAAAGAAATCATAACTAAAGTACTTCATTAAATTTCATCCAACTTTCACATCTATTCAAGGTTGACTTCTGATGCAAATTTTATAAATTCTGTATATATAACTTACGAGGCATGATGTCAATAAACTGTTGTAAACAAAGACACTGCATTTTGAGGCATAAACAGTGTAAATCACTGTAAACAGAGATTTTGCTTGCTGATTTACTATTGTCACATAACAATCATCTTACTATACTTTATGCTCTGTATTGTGTTGTTCTGTGTACAACTTCCTGTTCATTCAATTTATCATCTGTGTTGCATATATGTTGTCTCTTTGTTGTTTACCTTTTCAATTTCTCCAAATCTTTTGGGTTTCAAATACTATGATGGGGATGGACCCCATTCCTATGTCAAAGTACGAATGAAGTTCATGAAATTAGTATTGTTTCAATCTATGATGTCAGCCAAAAGTGCTCTTTGCAGCACCTGCAATGTGCCCAGTAATGACTCCTTCTGCATGGATTGGTAACATATCTAAATACAATTGTAGATTCTTTTTTGTAAGACCCATTGCTCCAACTACTACTGGAACTGTCTGAGTATCTTTCTTCCACATTGCTCTCATTTCTGCCTGCAGATCCAGATATTTTATGACTTTGTCTCTCTCTGTATGCAGGACACTGTAGTCACTGGGTGTGGCAATTTTAATGATCAATGCTACTTTTGTCTTCTTTTCCTGGACCACTATATCTGGTTTTCTAGCATCTATCTTTTGGAGTGTTGGTAATGGATGATCCCATGTGATATAGACCATCATTTTCTATGATGCTTTGTGGCTCATGTTTCCAGTGTTTTTTCAGCCACTTCAATACCATAATGTTTGCACAATCCCCAGTGCAACAGTCTTTCCACATTATTATGCCTTTCAGTATACAGCCCGTGACAAGGTGTGCAACTGTTTCCAATTTGTTTTTACAAAACCTACATTTGTCTGTTTCTCCCACATGTTCAATGGACTTTGTAAACCAAAGTGTACATAGCCCACTATCTTGGGCTGCCAATATTAACCTTTCATCTCTTGGTTTGAATTCGTCTCTCCTTAACCATTCCTGCATTTGTTCCTGATTAACATGAGGCTCTTCCAGAAGTTTTCTATACTTGCAACTATATTTATGCATTTTCCACATTTCTTGCCTTCTCATCTGGTCCTTCACCTTATATTCTTTCTTTTGCTTTTTGGCATATTCAGTTGCTCCCTGATTTTTCTCTACTTCTGGTTTGATTTCCATTCCTGCTTGACGTCAATATCCTTCTGCTAAATTAAGCAGAGAAGTCATCTTAGATTTATTCTCCTCATGTTTCAAAACTTTCACTACATTTGGATCTTGTGAGGTCAGTAGACATGTGTGGAGTCCCAGATCTATACATGTAATCAGTTTCAAGGTGGCCCAATCTCTCCTTTGGAATGGGGAATATATAATCTTGGTATACACTTTTATAAATCATTTGGTGAGCATGAAGCACCCTTCTTGTTTTCCTATCTAATCTATCCAACACATTTTGGGGCCAGTCAATCACTCCAAAACTGTAAATTAGTACAGGAACAGCAAATTGATTTATAGCTTGGATTTTGTTCCTAGATGCCATTGCTGTTTCAGAATTAATTTAAGTCTTCTGAAGTATTCCTTACTAAGTTTTATTCACATTTGTTCATGTTTTATTGTTGATCCTTCATCAATTCCCAATTATTTTACACTACCTCTTGCTCAAGTTCTTGTATATCACATTCTTGTCCCAAACTGGTGTTTTCCTGGTGCTGCAGGTTTCCTGCTTTAAAGGTTGCTTTTGCACATTTATCAAGACCAAATGACATTCTATCATCTGAAAAACACCAGGAAAACAAAATAAACCAGAAACAAACTAAACTGCAGGTCAGTGGCCCAGTACCAGCAGATAATGATAGCTAAGAAGGTCAAAATTACTTTATTAAACTAGAAACACAGATAAGCATTTTTGTTCACATACATTAATGAACTTCTTCAGATAATAAAATGTCACTATGAACTTCTTCAGATAATAAAATGTCACTATGAACTTCTTCAGATAATAAAATTTCACTAATGCATACCTTAAATACCCAACAACTGCTAAATGATATAATTTCCTTTTAGTTTTTCTTTTGGCTTTTCCCGGTTAGGGGTCGCCACAGTGGAACTCCAGTCCGCTAATGATTGGCAGTAGACTTTTTATGGGTGCCGAGGTGCCAGCTCGACACCCAACCTTCAACAAAGGCACACCCATTCTACGCATGTCTTTCGAACGTCACTCGACTGTAGGGAGGACATGCAGACTCCACACCGAAGGTGCTCCAGCCGAGGATCAAACAGGAGAACCTCTTGCTGTGAGGCAACAACGTTACCGCTGCACCACCACAGCTTACAAATGATATAATTTCCTTCTATGTGCTAAATTCATTCATAAATTAAACAGACTTTACAATCCTTTTAACTTTTCAAAAATACAAAAAACTATCACAAAAAAAAAAGATATATATATATATATATATATATATATATATATATATATATATATGGATCTAGGACATTTCCAAATCCATAATAACCGAACACACTTTAACGAAAGCACTTTTATCGAAAAAGTGCTTTTGTTAAAGCTGTGTCCACCACATCCCCCCTACTTTAATATTCTCCCTCTGAGACCGCACTACAGTGGGGAAAAGGGAAATTTCCCTTACCCGCACCATAGTACAGCCTCAGCACCAGGTATACTTACGCAAAAGTGCTTCTTCAGTGAAAAGCACTTTCGTGTAAGTATGCCCGGCCGTTTGGGTTTCGGTCGTTTGCTCACCCGAGCAAACATCCTAGATCCATATATATATATATATATATATATATATATATATATACACATACACATATATACACACACACACACACACACACACACACACACACACACACACACACACACACACACACACACACACACACACACACACACACACACACACACACACACACTCACACACATGCACATGCCATACTATAACCATACAGATAAACTGCATAATATAAAATCAAATACTTACTTAAACTATTTAAGTATATCCTAATTAAAAGCTTTCTGTTGGACAAACCAAAACATCATATTACATAAAAAATACACTTTAAATTTTTTTTAAATTACTAAAGATGTCGAATAAAGAATCAAATAAAATAGATCAAATAAAAAAATCAAATAAAACATATAATAACAGTCATAAACAACTCATTATTTAAAATATATCATCTAAGGAATGCCTTAAGCTTCAATAAACAGCTAACAGAAATATTTTCATTAATCCCGGGCCAAAGGTTTGCACATTAACTCCTTCTTCTCCAAATATAAAGTCCATGGTCCCCCTTTTGTTGTTGGAGTGACTCTATCAAAGGCCATAAAATAAAAAAAAATGATCATTATAAGTTTGAACATGTCTTGCTAAAGCATTGCTAGCACTAGCTCTCTTAATAGCATAACAATGCTCATAAACTCTTTCTTTTAGTTTACATTCCATTTTGCCCATGTAAAAACATGGCCATTGAGCACACAAAGCTATATATACCACTGCTTTTGAGTCACAATTAAACTTCCAATAAATGTTGTATACCCTATCCCTTACCATGAATTTACCCCCCACTTTTATATATTTACAATAGGGGCAACATCCACATTTATTCATGTTATTCAATGGACCAGTTTTAACCATTGCTGCATATCTCAAATTCTCCAAAATATTATTAAAATTTGGTGCCCTCTTATATACTATTACTGGCCTTGTCCCTATCTTATCTATAATTTCCAAATCTTCCTGAAAAATGGCCCAAATCTTTGGTAAAATGTCCTTAACTATATTATAATTTGTACCAAATGTAGTAAAACTGATTCCATCAAAAGTTCTACCAGCTGAATTATACCCTTCTACCTGTGACTCATTAATAGATGTTCCTGCAAAATCCACTCATCCAACATTCAACTTAACATAAAAAGCACTGAACCCCTATATATCCACCTTTATTCAAGTTCCTTATTACACAAACATGCAACAAACCCCCCCCCCCCCCCCCACAAAAGACTGTACATCCTTTCCATTCTGCCCATCAGAAGCAATACTGTAACCAATCCTGGTCCAACCCAACTGTCTCATCTATTAAATGCACAATACTTACTTAAGAAATTAGACCAGATTAAACCTCATAAGCCTGTTACACTAGTTGTTACTAAGTCCTGGATCAAAACAGACATCCAACACTTTCATGATTCTATCACATTATAGTTACTTTCTAAATGATAACCCCAGCCCAAGAAATGGTGCTGGAACCTTCCTACTCTATAAAACTCATCTAACTACTACTCATCAAACTACTAATCCAGACTAACACACCCTCTGCCACTGCCGCTAACTAACTGCTTCTATAAATTAGCACAAAAAAAAACTCCACACCTATCAGTAGCCTACCTCCCTCCTTCTTCCAAGCCAGGTAAGTTCCAAACACTAATTCAATAAATTACATTTCAGCTAGGAAAACAATCACATCCTGTTAGGTGTCTTCATCTTAAATATGCTTCAGTCCGTCTAGCATGACATGAACGAAATTCTGCTTGACTTCAATCTCAAACAACTACTGCAACAGCCAATATCACTAACAATCATTTCCTTCTAGATCTAATCGTGACTGGCACTCCCAGTCCAGTCTCAAACATTATCATCTACCCCTCTTCTATTAGTGCCAATTACACAATAGGCTTCATAATACGTACCCCCTACAACAAACATCCCCCCTAAATTAATTTCATTTAAATCGAAGACAGATGCAAACAAAACAAAAAAAAAATGAAAGAAGCCTTCTCCATCACAGGATCGCCTTTCATGTTAAAACTAATAAATCCTAACCAAGCTGCATGTTTTCACCAGTGCACACAGATTCCTCCAGGGCAACTTCTTTCTTATAATTTCTTAAAATGAAATGACTGGTTAACTCCTGAACTGAAATCCCTTAAGTGTTGTACAGCAAGCATGGAAAAAACAAGCACTCCTGTAGCAACAGCAATGACGTATCCAACTTAGAAACCTCTCAAAATAAGGAATACAATGGCACAAAGGCCAGCCTATGAACACAGTTCTAACATTCTTAGCTACATCACCAGAACAGTTCTGGAAAGAAGTGAATGCACTTACAGGAAGGGAGTCATGACATCCCAACAACAGCAAATCCTACATTCTCAGCCTCTGACTTTTTCTTTGAATGCTCCATTGAATGATCCTTATCAAATACTCCGACTGCCCCAAACACCCCCCTGAACCACCTCTATACATTCCTGTTTTAATTTAAACAAGTCAAATGAAGAGACTTAGAACTTCTGCAAAAAATAAAAACTGCCAGCTCAACAGGTACAGACAGTCTCTCTCCTGGTTCATGTACCACTGCAGGGACTTCCTCACAATCCCCTGCAGCACATACTCAGTCTCTGCTTAATACAAAATAGCATGTCAAATATAAGAAAAGTAGCCATTGTCCACCCTATCCTAAAGCAATTTAACCTAATCAAAACTTTCTAATAAAAGCTAATATCCATCCTTCCAACTCAGGGCAAGTTACTTGAAATAATTATGTTCAAGTCACCCAGTACATCACTACCAGCAATCTCCTCTCCCATAAACAGTACAGGTTCTAGCCCGGTCATTGCTGCACACTCACTGCCATACAGACCGTGACTGATGAAGTACTATAAGCTATGGACAGA